>NC_089205.1:30357554-30398208 GCF_963930695.1 Labrus bergylta
GAACCCAGGCAACACAAGAACCATCACAAGAACCATCATAAGAACCCAGGCAACACAAGAACCATCACAAGAACCATCATAAGAACCCAGGCAACACAAGAACCATCACAAGAACCATCATAAGAACCCAGGAAACACAAGAACCATCACAAGAACCATCACAAGAACCATCACAAGAACCATCACAAGAACCATCATAAGAACCATCACAAGAACCATCACAAGAACCATCACAAGAACCATCATAAGAACCATCACAAGAACCATCACAAGAACCATCACAAGAACCATCATAAGAACCATCATAAGAACCCAGGAAACACAAGAACCATCACAAGAACCATCATAAGAACCCAGGCAACACAAGAACCATCACAAGAACCATCATAAGAACCATCATAAGAACCCAGGCAACACAAGAACCATCACAAGAACCATCATAAGAACCCAGGCAACACAAGAACCATCATAAGAACCATCATAAGAACCATCACAAGAACCATCACAAGAACCATCATAAGAACCATCATAAGAACCCAGGCAACACATAAGCACCCAGGCAACACAAGAACCATCACAAGAACCATCACAAGAACCATCACAAGAACCATCACAAGAACCATCACAAGAACCATCACAAGAACCATCATAAGAACCCAGGCAACACAAGAACCATCATAAGAACCATCACAAGAACCATCACAAGAACCATCATAAGAACCCAGGCAACACAAGAACCATCACAAGAACCATCACAAGAACCCAGGCAACACAAGAACCATCACAAGAACCCAGGCAACACAAGAACCATCACAAGAACCATCATAAGAACCCAGGAAACACAAGAACCATCATAAGAACCATCATAAGAACCCAGGCAACACAAGAACCATCACAAGAACCATCATAAGAACCCAGGCAACACAAGAACCATCACAAGAACCATCATAAGAACCCAGGCAACACAAGAACCATCACAAGAACCATCATAAGAACCATCACAAGAACCATCATAAGAACCATCACAAGAACCATCACAAGAACCATCACAAGAACCATCATAAGAACCATCACAAGAACCATCACAAGAACCATCATAAGAACCCAGGCAACACAAGAACCATCACAAGAACCATCATAAGAACCCAGGCAACACAAGAACCATCACAAGAACCATCATAAGAACCATCATAAAAACCCAGGCAACACAAGAACCATCACAAGAACCATCATAAGAACCCAGGCAACACAAGAACCATCATAAGAACCATCATAAGAACCATCACAAGAACCATCACAAGAACCATCATAAGAACCATCATAAGAACCCAGGCAACACATAAGAACCCAGGCAACACAAGAACCATCATAAGAACCATCATAAGAACCATCACAAGAACCATCATAAGAACCATCATAAGAACCCAGGCAACACAAGAACCATCATAAGAACCATCACAAGAACCATCACAAGAACCATCACAAGAACCCAGGCAACACAAGAACCATCACAAGAACCATCATAAGAACCATCACAAGAACCATCATAAGAACCCAGGCAACACAAGAACCATCACAAGAACCATCACAAGAACCCAGGCAACACATAAGCACCCAGGCAACACAAGAACCATCATAAGAACCATCACAAGAACCATCACAAGAACCATCACAAGAACCATCACAAGAACCATCATAAGAACCCAGGCAACACAAGAACCATCATAAGAACCATCACAAGAACCATCACAAGAACCATCATAAGAACCCAGGCAACACAAGAACCATCACAAGAACCATCACAAGAACCCAGGCAACACAAGAACCATCACAAGAACCCAGGCAACACAAGAACCATCACAAGAACCATCATAAGAACCCAGGAAACACAAGAACCATCATAAGAACCATCATAAGAACCCAGGCAACACAAGAACCATCACAAGAACCATCATAAGAACCCAGGCAACACAAGAACCATCACAAGAACCATCATAAGAACCCAGGCAACACAAGAACCATCACAAGAACCATCATAAGAACCCAGGCAACACAAGAACCATCACAAGAACCATCATAAGAACCATCACAAGAACCATCACAAGAACCATCACAAGAACCATCATAAGAACCATCACAAGAACCATCACAAGAACCATCATAAGAACCCAGGCAACACAAGAACCATCACAAGAACCATCATAAGAACCATCATAAAAACCCAGGCAACACAAGAACCATCACAAGAACCATCATAAGAACCCAGGCAACACAAGAACCATCATAAGAACCATCATAAGAACCATCACAAGAACCATCACAAGAACCATCATAAGAACCATCATAAGAACCCAGGCAACACATAAGAACCCAGGCAACACAAGAACCATCATAAGAACCATCATAAGAACCATCACAAGAACCATCATAAGAACCATCATAAGAACCCAGGCAACACAAGAACCATCACAAGAACCATCACAAGAACCATCACAAGAACCCAGGCAACACAAGAACCATCACAAGAACCATCATAAGAACCATCACAAGAACCCAGGCAACACAAGAACCCAACAACACGAGCTGAGACCAAGAGGAACCAAAGATTTAAAAAGATGTAAGAAACTAAAAGAGCTCAAAGTAAATCAAAAGATAAAGAGCAATAAGAAGGTAAGAGCAGGAAGAGAAAAACAAACAAGTGAATAAAGGATCAAAAAACCCAAAACTATAATATTAATAAGAATACAAAGTAAATATGAATATAAAACATAAATAGACAAAGTAAGATAAGAAATGACCAAGTTAAAACACAAGAGGAGTATAAATAAGATATAAGAGATAAGAGCATAAATAAAAGGAGAGTAAGAAGTAAAAGAAGATAAAAATAGTAAAAGCAGTAAGAAAAGAGATTAAGAAGACGACATCACATCAAAGTAAGTCTGTAAAAGTATGTTTTAAGATTTAAAAGAATTGAGGGAGTCTGCGAGTCTTATCTCCTCAAGGAGGTCGTTCCAAAGTCGAGGGGCCCTGACTGAAAAGGCCCGGTCACCTTTAGTTTCAAGTCTGGACTTTGGAACGACCAGGAGGCTCCCACCTGAGGATCTTTAAATTATTTTTTAAAGTTTGTCGACTTTCTGTCAAAGTGAACCCAGAGATTATGGAAAGATTACGATTTGAATGTTTGAGTCATCGTCCCGGACATGTTCATGTGTGAGATCAGCGTGCTCACGTCGGTGAGTCAGAGCAACATGCCTCCAGTTTCCAGACAACTTTCAGGAACCTTGAAGGAGCTGACACAGGAGAGTTTGAAACCACTAAAAAAAGTTTAAAGTTTTTTAAATGAATTTGGATCTCTGTAGGCGACAGGTGACCTGACACAGCTGGATATACCTGACGAACCTGCTCCACATGTCTGTCATTCAGCAGAACCAAACTCACAACCTGATTCAATCTGTGTGTGTGTGTGTGCGCGTGCGTGCGCGCGCGTGTGTGCGCGTTAAGCAGGAAGTGTTTCTCTGAGCTGTGATTTATGATGTGATATCTCTTCGTGGTTATAAAACTGTTTCAGATTTTTAAAGGTGGTTTGGAGACATTCTCCAGGTCCTCCAGGTGCTGCTTTAGAATAACCCGGATGTAAACACAAACAGCTGGACTGTATTAAAACAGATGAAAGTGATTTGAACAGATTAAACGGTACTTGTGGCTCGTACAGAAGCGGATCAGGTCCTGGAACATGGCGTGCTGGTTCCGGTCTCGGTGCTGCAGCTGACGGATGATGTCTCTCTTCCAGCTGTCCGCCGACCTGCCTCCTCCTCCTCCCGGTCCCGGAGGCAGGTTGCGGGGCTCCGAGCCTCCGGCGGACTCCGTCATGACGGTGCTGGTGTTGACTGTCACAGCGGCCATGATGCACCGTGCCCGGGCTGCTTCATGCTGCTTCCCCGCTGACAGGCGCTCACAGCCCGGCCTGATGCTGCACACAGCTCCGCGCTAACATCCAGCTGTTCCGACCGCCGCCATGTTGGCTCCTCCTGGCTCCTTTACGCGCTTTTCTTTTCTTTTCAACTTTGTTGACTTAGTTTGATTTCATATTTCTGAACTTTTTTCCTCGTAGGCTCGACACTCTGACGGGGGGCGGGACTCCTGCTGACAGCTGCCGGGTCTCTCAGCCAATCACCGCCCACCCTGCGCTCTTCCTGTTTTGACTACAGATGAAAAACAAACACACCCTTTGGGACACGCCCCTTAAAAGCTTCACCTGTTGGACGTCGGGACCACCTGCAGTCCAGACAAACCAGCTGTTTGACCCTCAGGTGTTTATGACGTCAGAACAGCGTGCCTCAGCCTCCCATTCAACAGGATGAAGCCAAAATAGAGTTTTCTTAAATTAAAAAAATGCATAAAAAAACCCAAACTGTCCTGTAGTTTCACATTTGTTCTGTTATTTTAGGACTACAGATTAAATTGAGCTTTTGTGCTAACTCCGGCATATTTACATGGATGCTATTTGTTGATATGTTCAGGGATTAAAACAGAAAAAAAGATTTGACTGAATATTCTCAATTTATAAAACAAGTAAAAAAAACTAATTGAACATGTGTTTTCTATCTGAGGAATAAAACTGACACGTTTTTCTTTTTTGAAGCTCAAGATCCGACATTCTGCTCGACTTTTTTGGTCTGATTGACGCTGAACTTTAATCCCTGCATTATGTTGATGTGTTGTTTTAAAGATCTCTGACATGTAACTCCTGATGATTAAACCCGTTTGAATCCTGAGATCACGATGACGTCTGATTGGTTTAGTGAACCAGCAGAATGTTTACATCGAGAAGTGAAACCGTCTGAGGCTTTTTGTTCCCTCACTTTGTTTTGATGTTCAAACACGTGTTGAAGAAATCTAAACGCCGAGTGACGACGACGTCTTCAAAAAGAAAACATTTGATGAACATGAAACTTTTATTAAGGAACATTAAAAACACTTTCTGTACAAACACGTGATCTCAAACATCTGCTCCATAAAAACAAACGTACGGTGCTAAAACTTAATACTGATGTTTATGAAAGAGCCTGGAGGGAAGTTTGTCCTCTTTCAGCCTCCGTACAGCCTGCAGCGTGGGGGGGGGGGGGGGGGGTGAGGGGGTTCACACTCGGTTCAGTTTGTTCTGGGTCATCTGAACCAGCAGCTCAGAGTACTTCTCCAGCAGAGACATCGTCCCGTCGCTCTCCATGAGGCCAGAGGGGGCGCTGCCCCGCCCATCTCCGCCCCGCAGCACCGCCTGCAGCTCAGAGTGAACGACATCAAACGCCTCCCGCAGGACGCACGACATCTGAAGACGCTGCTCCGACCCGCCGAGCTGCACCAACAAGAAATGTTTCAATATTTCATAAAAAAGACGTAAAAATGAAAAAACACTTTCACCCCTCAGATTTTATCTTTCAATGTTAATATCCTGCTGACCTCTTCTACAAGTGAAGATGGAAACAGAAATGTAAACTTTAAAGGTCCAATCAGTGAGCTGTGTAGAGAGTGAGCTGATAAAGGTATCTTACTCTCTGATCATTAAGGAAACATGCTATGTTGAAGTGCTGGCTTCTCTGACAACAATGCAGCAGCCAGTATGTCCTCCTTCTAACTTTAGATTCTGCTCCTGAATGCTCTGGATTTGTTTGGACCAGAGAAGGTAGGCGCTTTTAAGACACGCCCCCACACGGCCGTTTTGGACACCCCTCAGTTTGTCAGATATGAGAGCAGTTATCAGGTCAACAGGTGTTGCAGCGATGGAAGCGGTCAAGAGAAGTGGTTCAGATAGAAGTGATTGTACCCGACCTAAAAAGCCTCTGCATGTTTCTAATAAGCTCCACGAGCAGAAACGTGCTCAAACTAGGATCAATATTGGAGATGCTTTTGAAAAATGGAGAGAGGTTAGAACACAGAAAGGTTTACAGACCCATGCAGAGCTGGATAAACACTGAAGCTTCAGAGTCCACCACATGGTGACCTGAGTGAGCATCCACTCTAGAGAGGAGGGGGGGGAGACAGCTCTCTATGATGTTTAGAATTTAGACTGCAGTACCCACTTTAAACACTAGGGGTCAGAGTTACATACTGCTCCTTTAAAACTTTACAACTAGAGAAAGCACACAACACGTTCAGCTCCTCTTATATCACAATTTAAGTTTAGACGCTCTAAAGCCGTTCACAAAGTCTGACTGAGGAGTCCTGTTTTTGGTCTCACCTGTTGGTACAGGTGTACAGCTCGTCTTGCCGTCTCTCTCAGCTCACTGGCGACGTGCTGACACTGCTGCAGACTGACCGACTCTTCATCACCTGAACCTGAAACAACAAAGACCTGATGAGCCCTCAGTACTTGCCGGGTACGTCCTGAGGGGGGCGCTACAGAGTTCATCTTCTGATGAGCCCGACTGGAAACTGTATAATGTGGTGTGATGGGGCGGGGTTACCTGTTTGGGGAAGGCGGGGTCTGTCAGTCAGAGGAGACGAGGAAGAGGTCGGGAGGTCAGCTCCTGAAGATCTGTCTGATATTTTAAACAAAAAGAAAACGTGTCTCTGAGTCCTGACTGTCTACAATGAGGGAGAAGCTCGAGTCCCGCTGGCTGTGTTGTTGTCAGAGCCGTGTTTACATGGACGGGACGGCCGGCTCCTCCCCTTGTGTATAAAAGCTGTTTTAGTCAAGAACTAGAGAGAAGAAGAAGAACATACTCACTGATTATTTGGATGTTAGTAAGAGTTTTTAGATCACGCTCATTCTGTGTCAGTTTACATGAAATGTGAAGCTACGAGCTAACTACAGAGCGCTAACATTAGCATGATAACACAACAATGTGAAGCTACGAGCTAACTAAAGAGCGCTAACATTAGCATGCTAACACAACAATGTGAAGCTACGAGCTGACTAAAGAGCGCTAACATTAGCATGCTAACACAACAATGTGAAGCTACGAGCTGACTAAAGAGCGCTAACATTAGCATGTTAACACAACAATGCAGGACACAGCTAATGTGAAGCTACGAGCTAACTAAAGAGCGCTAACATTAGCATGCTAACACAACAATGTGAAGCTACGAGCTAACTAAAGAGCGCTAACATTAGCATGTTAACACAACAATGTGAAGCTACGAGCTAACTAAAGAGCGCTAACATTAGCATGCTAACACAACAATGTGAAGCTACGAGCTAACTAAAGAGCGCTAACATTAGCATGCTAACACAACAATGCAGGACACAGCTAATGTGAAGCTACGAGCTAACTAAAGAGCGCTAACATTAGCATGCTAACACAACAATGTGAAGCTACGAGCTAACTAAAGAGCGCTAACATTAGCATGTTAACACAACAATGTGAAGCTACGAGCTAACTAAAGAGTGCTAACATTAGCATGCTAACACAACAATGTGAAGCTACGAGCTAACTAAAGAGCGCTAACATTAGCATGCTAACACAACAATGCAGGACGCAGGTGATTGCAGCTCGAGCAGAGGATAAGTTAGTCCAGCCCTTGTGCTAAACTCCTTCCTGTGAGTGCGAGTAAAGGGGGGTTGGAGGTGTGTCTCTGGAGGAGAGCGGAGGCTTCAGTATGGAGGAGGCGTGGCCTAACAGCAGTTTGTTTTGGTTTCATGCTGGAGCTCAAGGGCGACATCTACTGGATCAAAAGGTTGCACACTCCTTTAACTCTAAAATGCTATTTGTCCCAATCTGACATACTTCCTACAGACATCCTCAGTTAGAGACCACGAGTGCCCGACTCCGCTGGTCACTCGTGGTCTCTAACTGAGTCAAACCAGCGCTCCACAAGCTTTCTTTACTCAACAGTAAAACCACCGTTTACTTTAAATGCACCATGATGACCTCATGACGGGATAGGGGGTAAGAAGTGGTGCTGCCAGACTCGTCAGCGTCACTATGTTTCTCCACAGGTTGCAAGCAACATTGAACGGAGGTAAAGGCACCGCGTCAGCATTTTATATATAAAAGGTATATGAGACGCAGCGCAGACTCACCTGTGTTACCTGGATCAGTCTCAGACCCTCCTGACCCCTCCTCCCGTCTGAAAGCGGGGCAGGCGATGACATCACAAGCTCTGGGTGTGCCTGTTAGGGTAATGGAGGGGGCGGGACTTGGGATGAGGGTTTGGTTTATATTCGTCAGCGTTTCTTCGATGCTGCTAACGCTCCACCTGGCGACCGCGCCCTCTGACATCACACGGGAGGGCGTGCTCAACACCTGCAGGTCTTGTTCAGGTGTGTGATCCTCGGACGACGACGCAACACTGATAAAAAAAAAAAAAAGACAAAAATATTTAAACATGATATTAATCTGTTTTCAAAATCAAAAGAAGAGTTCTTCCTTCAGGCTCCGGTGCGTCTGGGGAGGTTGAACATAAAAAAGGGGGGCAGCCTGAGGTTTCAGGGGATACCTGCAGGTCTGGCCCTGGTTGGGGACAGGTTTGGTGCTCTGGAGGTCCACACCAGCTGATATCAGGTGGGGATGAGTCAGGAGGTCTGAAGAGGAGGACAGGTTCTCCTCCTCCTCCTCCTCATGACAGGAGGTGGAGGAGGTGGAGGAGGTGTTAGACGAGGTGTTGGAGGAGGCAATGGTGTCTTGGATCAGTTTGGCTCTGGAGCTCGCTGTGGTTCCGAGGTACCCGAGGCGAGGCGCCCCCTGCTGGACCGCAGACACCACGCTGCTGTTGTGGGTCACCAGAGTCCTGGAGGGGACATCTGATTGGTTGAAGAAGAAGAAAGATCAGAGAGTAGGATCTGATTTGAGTTCCTCAAGTGAAGCTGGACAGGTGAGTGATCCTAAACCAGCCTCTGTGATTAAAAAAGAGGAGGTGGGGGCGGGGTCTCACTGTGACGCGGAGCTGCCAGTTTAGATCAGTTTGTGCAGCTGTGTCGCTTTTTTAGTACCATATGTGTCCACCAGGTGGATTTAGTCGTGCTGCTAGCTACCTGTACGCTAGTTGAGCTAAGGTAATGTTGATGGTTGTGAAGTTAAGACCCACAAGCCCCTGAGTCTCTCTGCCCACCTCCTCTGCTCATTTATCTTTAGTTGAGGAGTCTTTTCAGTCAAACCAGCGCTCCACAAGCTTTATTTACTGAACTTTAAACACACCCTGATGACCTCACAACAGAGGAAAGATGTGAAAAAGTGGTGCTAAAAACCAAGGACTTCAATATGAGTACAGTACAGTTTAGCCACGCCCACACTGGTGAGAAACAGTTTGTGAGTGTAACCAAAGAAGGAAAGCACCAAAAACTTTACACAAACACCCATGTGGCCACACACACACCTCCTAGCTTTTCTCCACATTGGACGACAAAAACGGTGTGTCGTCGGCGTATTCGGCGGCAGGAGGCTCTACGACGGAGAGGTGACTGGTTGGATCTCGCTGTGATCACACACACACAGAACACACACTTCTGTCTTTAATCAAAAGTGGAGTCCCTCAGGGAAGCCTTCTTGAGCTTCTGACATTTCTGTAAACCTTGTGACGAGTTTACATCTCTGTAACTTCTCATTTCTCCTGCAGAAACAACCGATTCTTTGGCTAGTGTGACATCCTGCCGTCTCAACCCGCATGTGTTTTGTTTTGGTTTAAAGTCTTTATGTGATTTTTCACACTTAAATGTAGAAATCAAGTCTATCCTCTGAAAATAACTCTGAGTCATGACTGTCTACAATGGGTGTAACACCCGAGTCCCACTGTCTGTGATGTTTTCAGAGTTTTCAGAGTCCTATCTTCACTTTGTTTACATCGCCAGGACGGCCGGCTGACTCCTCCCCTCGTGTCTAAAAGTTGTTTAATTGAGGGACTAGAGAAAAGAAGAATAACATACTGTACTCACTGCTTAACTGTGTTTCTAGATCACGCTCATTTCAGGTAAATTTACATGCAGTGTGAAGATACCAGCATAATAAAGATCGCTAGCATTAGCATGCTAACACAACAATGCAGCGCCAGTTGTTTTGGTTTCATGCTGGTGCTCAAGGGCGACATCTGCTGGATCAAAACATCACATTTAAAGACTAACTTTCTGGCTCAGTAGCCAATAGGCAGAGTCGAGAAGGATGTTAACTGTGTACACCTGAGATAAGCTGAGGCACAGTTTATTTAAGTGGCTTCCACTCCAACTTCTCCCTCTCTCTCTCTACCAGCTGGTTTGGATTTGTCTGCCCTTCACAGCACTACAGTCTTCCATACATCACATTCATGATGTCAGATTTACATAATTATGATTGTTTTAACTTTAGTTTGGAAAAAACATTATCTTCCTTTAAACCTTGTTTCATCTGGGATACCTCTTCTGTGTCACTTACTTTGAGGCAGTAATAAAGGTGCTTTTCCTTTAAGTTCGGTTGACATGACCGCAACCTTCCCGGTGTTACGCTCTATGTGAGTGACACACCCCCTAATCACAAGATGATGACTTCATTGATATTTACGGCCTTGGTCTGGTCTCGGTCTCAGAGCTCTCTGGTTTTTTCTTAAAGGACTAATGTGTGTTTGTGTCAGTTTACTTAAAAAACAGAGAAAGTTTGTGTGTTCCGGCCTGATGCCTGCAGACATGCAGGTTTTAAACAGCAGCAGGTAAAACATGATCTTATCTAAACTTTGGTTCAGTGTTTTACTGCTGATGTGAAGCATCAAGTCCAACCAGTCGGGCTCCTCTGACTGGTTTTAAAAACTCCCCTGACACAGAACTGAAGCATTCTGACAGTGAAACGTATATTTATATCTCTACAGATGAACTTAACCTGCTGTTTGAGGAGCAAGCTGTGACTGAGAGGTTAGAAACAGAACTCAAAGTGATGAGACGACTAATCGATGAAAGGATTAATCAGAGAAGCAGCATCTTTTACAAGACCATGCTGACCATTCTTTGTCTTCTATGTAATGAATAAAACATTGCACCAGAATAAACGGGCAGCATGGCTGACTTTGATCCTTCCTGCATCTGATCCCATCTCCCCTATCCCATTTTTCTTAACAAACAGAAAGGTTTTTAACCCCCTTTTGTAAAGCGTCTCGAGGTAACACTTGTGATAAATTGGTGCTACACAAATAATGACTTCCCTTCAGAATCAGTTTCGTTTTCTTCTACTCTGACTCGAGGCCTGAGCCCGTAAAAGCACTGAAAGGTAGAAGTCGAGTTGGAGTGAGAGGAGGTGTATGTCTTCATCACCAAACAGAGTTCACAGATTTAAATGTCTTCTGAACGAGATGACTCACCTGTACTGTCGTTGTTTTCTTTCTGAATAGGATCAGTTGAAGTGACCTCGCTGCTCAACTCAGAGTTTACCTGGAAAACAAACATTTATTCAACTTTACTCACCAAATCTCACCTTGGAGATGATGTCAGGTAAATCATGACGTGTTCAGGATTAGGTTGTGTGCAGTGTCGAATGTAAGGTATTTAAAGCGATTCTCAGGAAGGTTTCAGGTGTTCAGGTGTGTTTGATATGTTCAGGTGTGTTTAATATCTTCAGGTGTGTTTAATATCTTCAGGTGTGTTTGATATGTTCAGGTGTGTTTAATATCTTCAGGTGTGTTTGATATGTTCAGGTGTGTTTAATATCTTCAGGTGTGTTTAATATCTTCAGGTGTGTTTAATATGTTCAGGTGTGTTTGATATGTTCAGGTGTGTTTAATATCTTCAGGTGTGTTTGATATGTTCAGGTGTGTTTGATATGTTCAGGTGTGTTTAATATCTTCAGGTGTGTTTGATATGTTCATGTGTGTTTGATATGTTCAGGTGTGTTTGATATGTTCAGGTGTGTTTGATATGTTCAGGTGTGTTTGATATGTTCAGGTGTGTTTGATATGTTCAGGTGTGTTTAATATCTTCAGGTGTGTTTGATATGTTCAGGTGTGTTTGATATGTTCAGGTGTGTTTGATATGTTCAGGTGTGTTTGATATGTTCAGGTGTGTTTGATATGTTCAGGTGTGTTTCTGTACCGATGTGTTGCTGATGTTGCTCTCCTCTGAGATCCTGCTTGGGATGGAGACCGGGGGAAGAGCCTGGCTCGGCCACGTCCTAAACAGCAGGGAAGTACTGTTATCCCCATGACAACCACCAGTTAAAACAAACCCTCTGAACTCAAGGAGTGTCCCTGAGGATTGAGGGTAGACTGACCTGATCCTGTCCTGGAATCGGGACAGGAAGCGGGTGGAGATGCTGAGTCGGGGGTTCAGGAAGTGTTTTTCCTCGGGAGGCTGCACGGTCCTCAGGTCAGTGTCAAACTTCTCTGGAAGGTGAAAGGACACACACACACACACACACACGGTCATGATGGAGGAGAGCAGAGTGAACATTCAGATGATGAAGAAGAAGAGTGTGTGTTACCGTCGTTCAGACTGGAGGCCAGAGTATCAAAGTGGTTCTTCAGACAGTTCCTGTCCTCGTCCTCCTCCAGGACCAGACTGCCCACAGAGCTGCTCTGACTCAGAGAGTCTGTGTCTGAGGCAGAGAGACCCCCGTCACTGACACACAACGACATCAAACTAATAATAATGATGATGTCAGAGATCATCTGAGGGGGAGTTTTATTTCAAAGAGCACTTCCTGAACAGCTGAGTGTCCTCATCAGTTTGACTAATGGTTACCATGACAACCATAAGGCGCTTTAACAACCAAGAAAACAACCTTTGAAGGTAGACAGCGATCACAGGTGTTAGGAATGTGTCTGACCTGCGTCGTGCTGCTGCTCCAAACTTCCTGCTGAACCTTCAGATAGGGCCGAGTCCGGACTCAGCTGGCTGCTCCACACAGGCTCCACCCCCGTACCTGTGACCTCCAGCTTGGTCAGAGACCGCCGAGAGTCTGTCACGCCTCCAACATCAAAATCCCTGAAAACACACGAACACACCATCAGTATCAAATGCAACTGAAAGGTTCAGGTTTGTTGATTCGATCATCTGGTAACATGAAGCTCACCTGTCCACAGTAGTGTTGTTGGTGTTTGGGTGGAGGATGAACGTGCCCCCCTCCTCACCTGGATCCTGCTGCACCTGGACTCCACACAGAGTGATAAACTTACACATCATGCATTAACCAATTATTTTAATTAAGCATATAAATCAGAAGCTGCAGCACGATGAGACAGAGCAAACACAAGAAGAAAAAATTATTCAGTAAATTAATGATTCACTTTGATTAAAGGAGCAGTATGTAACTCTGACCCCTAGTGTTTAAAACGGGTACTGCAGTCTAAATTCTAAACATTGTAGAGAGCTGTCTTAAAACTGGGGGCGTGTCTTAAAAGCGCCTACCTTCTCTGGTCCAAACAAATCCAGAGCATTCAGGAGCAGAATCTAAAGTTAGAAGGAGGACATACTGGCTGCTGCATTGTTGTCAGAGAAGCCAGCACTTCAACATAGCATGTTTCCTTAATGATCAGAGAGTAAGATACCTTTATCATCTCACTCTCTACACAGCTCACTGAGTGGACCTTTAATGATCAAAAACTTATTAGATCAATGTTTTATTACTCGATTCAGCCAAAGAATAAAAAGTATTTTTGTGTAATCAGTTTGGAGTCCAGAAAGAAACTGAACCAGTTTGTCTGCTGACCTCCTCCTCCTCCTCCTCCTCCTCCTCCTCCTCCTCCTCGTCTCCCAGAAGACTCTCCAGACTCTGAGGGTGGAAGTCCTCCTCCTCTTCTTCCTCCTCCTCCTCCTCTCCCTCCTGACTCTTGGTGGGGCTCGGGGAGAAGGTGGAGCAGATGACCACAGGGTCCTGCTGCTCCGCCCAACGACTCCGTACCTGCTGAGGCTCTGCATCTGATTGGACTGCACAGGAGGATCCGCCCTGCCCCTGCTGAACACATACAAGTAATCAGCCATAAACTTTAATGGAGTTAAATGTACAAACAGATTGATCATCTGTGACGTCATCAGTGAACTGACCAGTTTCCTGAACCACATGGGCAGCTTCCCGTTGGTCTGAAGCAGCTGAGGATCTGAAACACAAAACATTCAGACTCAGACTGTGGTCAGCTGTTTGATTTAAGTGGTACCAGGTACAGTCTGTGTTTGAGGGTCTCTCAGAGGGGAAACAGGTCTCTTCTTGTGTGAGGTTTCCATCGTGTTAAGTGTGTGTGCAGCTGTGTAGCTCTTTAAGTACCATCTCTGTCCACCAGGTGGAGTTTGTAATCCTGTTTGCTTCCTCTACGCCAGCTGACCTCAGGGGCGTGTCCAAAAGTGGTGGCTTTGACCTCCCTAGAGATCTGATTGGCCACTTTAAGTGCCACCTCAGAAGTCCATAACTGTGATTGGCTACCTGCCATGTCAGAGGCGGGACTATTAGGTAAAACTGATTAACATATCTATGTAGAATATAAATGTTTTTGCACTTTCAATTGTAAATAAGGACTTTGCCAACTTGTTAACCCTCAGGCATCAGTTTCATTTACGACCCTCTGAAGTCACTAAGGAAAAAAAATGTCCACTTACAAAAAACTGCAATAGAAATAGAACAGATTGATATTTTTCTCTACTTTTTTCTACATACATCTCTTAAACAACTCCAACCCAAACTCAAAACTATCAAATAGAGTAATTATCAGGAATTTAACCCTTTAAATGCCAGTTCTGAAGTTGTTTAAGAGATTTATGCAGAAAAAAATATCAACCTGTTCTATTTTTATAGCAGTTTTTTGTAAGTGGACATTTTTTGTCCTTAGAGACTTCAGAGGGTAGTAAACATGTTTCAGTGTTCTATTGATCTGTTAAAAAAATACAATGTGCATTCCAAAATTTGTCAAGAGAGAGTCTTATAAAAATGTGTTCCATATGCACTAACAGACAAAATGATGACCAGATGAAGAGGAAACATTTGACCAAATGGACAAAAATGTCCATAATGATGCATGAGGGTTAATCATTAAGCTTGTGTTATAGGATTTGTCAACAGAAGGTTATTATTTGAGAATTAGGCGGATGAGCTCATTTTAAGAAACAACATCAGGGTCGATGTGACGTCTACTGTCAGCCGGCCACTTTGATTCAGAACTTAAAGAGTTAAAACTCGTCCTCCTCACCCTGAGCAGAGTCCGGTCTAGCTGGAGTACCGCTGTCAGCCTCCTCCTCCTCGTCCAGCTGAGACAGCTGAGACGAGGGCACGCTGGTGAAGGTCTCTCTCCTGTAACGAGGAGGAACACACCTGAATCCTGACCCCGCCCCTACACACCTCTCAGGTACACAGGAGCAGACCCCCTCCATCCTGACTCACCTGATGTTCTGCTGTCTGACGCTGCAGCTTTCAGGTGCAGCGCTCACTTTGAAGCCCCGCCTCTTTCTCATGGTGCTGGTCATCTGAGAGTCCAACCTCCACACAAACACACAACTACACACACACAAACACACAAGACCAGAGTGATGAGGTGTGTTTACCTGTCTCACAGTGATGAGGTGTGTTTACCTGTCTCACAGTGATGAGGTGTGTTTACCTGTCTCACAGTGATGAGGTGTGTTTACCTGTCTCTCAGTGATGAGGTGTGTTTACCTGTCTCACAGTGATGAGGTGTGTTTACCTGTCTCTCAGTGATCAGGTGTGTTTACCTGTCTCCTGACACAGTGATGAGGTGTGTTTACCTGTCTCTCAGTGATCAGGTGTGTTTACCTGTCTCTCAGTGATGAGGTGTGTTTACCTGTCTCTCAGTGATGAGGTGTGTTTACCTGTCTCTCAGTGATCAGGTGTGTTTACCTGTCTCTCAGTGATGAGGTGTGTTTACCTGTCTCTCAGTGATGAGGTGTGTTTACCTGTCTCACAGTGATGAGGTGTGTTTACCTGTCTCACAGTGATGAGGTGTGTTTACCTGTCTCTCAGTGATGAGGTGTGTTTACCTGTCTCACAGTGATGAGGTGTGTTTACCTGTCTCTCAGTGATCAGGTGTGTTTACCTGTCTCCTGACACAGTGATGAGGTGTGTTTACCTGTCTCTCAGTGATCAGGTGTGTTTACCTGTCTCTCAGTGATGAGGTGTGTTTACCTGTCTCTCAGTGATGAGGTGTGTTTACCTGTCTCTCAGTGATCAGGTGTGTTTACCTGTCTCTCAGTGATCAGGTGTGTTTACCTGTCTCACAGTGATGAGGTGTGTTTACCTGTCTCTCAGTGATCAGGTGTGTTTACCTGTCTCACAGTGATCAGGTGTGTTTACCTGTCTCCTGACACAGTGATGAGGTGTGTTTACCTGTCTCTCAGTGATGAGGTGTGTTTACCTGTCTCTCAGTGATGAGGTGTGTTTACCTGTCTCTCAGTGATGAGGTGTGTTTACCTGTCTCTCAGTGATCAGGTGTGTTTACCTGTCTCACAGTGATCAGGTGTGTTTACCTGTCTCCTGACACAGTGATGAGGTGTGTTTACCTGTCTCTCAGTGATGAGGTGTGTTTACCTGTCTCTCAGTGATCAGGTGTGTTTACCTGTCTCACAGTGATCAGGTGTGTTTACCTGTCTCTCAGTGATCAGGTGTGTTTACCTGTCTCAGTGATGAGGTGTGTTTACCTGTCTCTCAGTGATGAGGTGTGTTTACCTGTCTCACAGTGATGAGGTGTGTTTACCTGTCTCCTGACACAGAGATGAGGTGTGTTTACCTGTCTCACAGTGATGAGGTGTGTTTACCTGTCTCACAGTGATGAGGTGTGTTTACCTGTCTCACAGTGATGAGGTGTGTTTACCTGTCTCACAGTGATGAGGTGTGTTTACCTGTCTCCTGACACAGAGATGAGGTGTGTTTACCTGTCTCACAGTGATGAGGTGTGTTTACCTGTCTCACAGTGATGAGGTGTGTTTACCTGTCTCACAGTGATGAGGTGTGTTTACCTGTCTCCTGACACAGTGATGAGGTGTGTTTACCTGTCTCCTGACACAGTGATGAGGTGTGTTTACCTGTCTCACAGTGATGAGGTGTGTTTACCTGTCTCACAGTGATGAGGTGTGTTTACCTGTCTCACAGTGATGAGGTGTGTTTACCTGTCTCACAGTGATGAGGTGTGTTTACCTGTCTCACAGTGATGAGGTGTGTTTACCTGTCTCACAGTGATGAGGTGTGTTTACCTGTCTCACAGTGATGAGGTGTGTTTACCTGTCTCACAGTGATCAGGTGTGTTTACCTGTCTCCTGACACAGTGATGAGGTGTGTTTACCTGTCTCACAGTGATGAGGTGTGTTTACCTGTCTCACAGTGATGAGGTGTGTTTACCTGTCTCCTGACACAGTGATGAGGTGTGTTTACCTGTCTCCTGACACAGTGATGAGGTGTGTTTACCTGTCTCCTGACACAGTGATGAGGTGTGTTTACCTGTCTCCTGACACAGTGATGAGGTGTGTTTACCTGTCTCACAGTGATGAGGTGTGTTTATCTGTCTCACAGTGATGAGGTGTGTTTACCTGTCTCACAGTGATGAGGTGTGTTTACCTGTCTCCTGACACAGTGATGAGGTGTGTTTACCTGTCTCACAGTGATGAGGTGTGTTTATCTGTCTCACAGTGATGAGGTGTGTTTACCTGTCTCACAGTGATGAGGTGTGTTTACCTGTCTCCTGACACAGTGATGAGGTGTGTTTACCTGTCTCCTGACACAGTGATGAGGTGTGTTTACCTGTCTCACAGTGATGAGGTGTGTTTACCTGTCTCACAGTGATGAGGTGTGTTTACCTGTCTCCTGACACAGTGATGAGGTGTGTTTACCTGTCTCCTGACACAGTGATGAGGTGTGTTTACCTGTCTCACAGTGATGAGGTGTGTTTATCTGTCTCACAGTGATGAGGTGTGTTTACCTGTCTCCTGACACAGTGATGAGGTGTCTGCAGTCCTGACTGAACCTCATACAGGTGACGATCTCTGATGACACAAACAGTAGGTGAGTCAGACTTGAGACACACCTGGAGGGGAATCATTCAACGGCCCACCTGTTGGTTAATACACATACGGATTAACTCACCTGAGTGTCCGAACAGCGTGGCCACACACTCTCCAGACTCGTAGTCAAAGATGGAGATGTTTTTGTCGGAGCAGCTGGTGGCGAAGAACGACCCGGACGGATCAATTTCAACCTGCAGACACAAAATATCAGCCAATCACAGCACAGATTTGGTGGCTGACACTCGCTCACGTCTTGTCGCTGATTTTGTGGCTGACACTCGCTCACGTCTTGTTGCTGATTTTGTGGCTGACACTCGCTCACGTCTTGTCGCTGATTTTGTGGCTGACACTCGCTCACGTCTTGTCGCTGATTTTGTGGCTGACACTCGCTCACGTCTTGTCGCTGATTTTGTGGCTGACACTCGCTCACGTCTTGTCGCTGATTTTGTGGCTGACACTCGCTGACGTCTTGTCGCTGATTTTGTGGCTGACACTCGCTGACGTCTTGTCGCTGATTTTGTGGCTGACACTCGCTGACGTCTTGTCGCTGATTTTGTGGCTGACACTCGCTGACGTCTTGTCGCTGATTTTGTGGCTGACACTCGCTGACGTCTTGTCGCTGATTTTGTGGCTGACACTCGCTCACGTCTTGTCGCTGATTTTGTGGCTGACACTCGCTCACGTCTTGTCGCTGATTTTGTGGCTGACACTCGCTCACGTCTTGTCGCTGATTTTGTGGCTGACACTCGCTCACGTCTTTTCGCTGATTTTGTGGCTGACACTCGCTCACGTCTTGTCGCTGATTTTGTGGCTGACACTCGCTCACGTCTTGTCGCTGATTTTGTGGCTGACACTTGCTGACGTCTTGTCGCTGATTTTGTGGCTGACACTCCCTGACGTCTTGTTGCTGATTTTGTGGCTGACACTTGCTGACGTCTTGTTGCTGATTTTGTGGCTGACACTTGCTGACGTCTTGTTGCTGATTTTGTGGCTGACGTCTTGTTGCTGATTTTGTGGGTGACACTCGCTCACGTCTTGACGCAGATTTTGTGGCCGTTTATATTCTGTGATTGTTGTGTCATTATTGTTTGTGAAAATCAATCAAATGATTACATTTGCTTTTTAATACAAACGTTAGTTTCACTTCATATTTTACTAAATGTCAATCTTTTACAGACACACACACACAAACATGACACACAGCTCCTGACCTTCAGCAGAGCTCCGTCTTCACTGGACGAGCCCTTCAAACACTTCTTCAGCTTCCCCGTCTCCACATTGTATACCCTGAAAACACACACACACACTCACATCAGCACACACATTAAACTACACACAGCAGTGAGAGACTGTGCTGTGTTTCCAACCTGATGTTTCGGTCCTGACATGCGATGGCCACGTGTGTCCTCGTCGAGTCCAGGTCCATGTCGTACAACATCGTCTTCTCCACCACGTGATGACTCCTGGAGAACGACAGACCGTCCGCCGCCTGGACCACGACACACGGCAGCCGTCACACACACACAGAAGGTATGATAATACTGTGCCCATGAGTGTGTGTGTCTGTGAGTGTGTGTGTCCGAGTCTGTGTGTGTTTGTGTGTCTGATTGAGTGTGTGTGTGTATGTGTCTCTGTGTGTGCGAGTCCGTGTGTGTTTGTGTCTTTGTGTGTGAGTGTGTGTCTGTTTGAGTGTGTGTGAGTGAGTGTCTCTGTGCGTGAGTGTGTGTCTGTTTCAGTGTGTGTGTTCGACCTGCTCAGCTGTCTGGAAGTAGATGCTTTTGTCGGCTCCACAGCTCACCATTCGAACCTCCGGACTCTCACCTGGAAACAGGAAGTAGGAAACTTCAGGCGCTCACAGATTAATGTCTACAAAGAACACACGGAGCCAGAGGGCGACAGCAAACAGTTTTTGACTTTGGTCACCAACACATCTACTGAATTTTATTTTATTTTTCCCAAAAAAATTCTTGACAAAAGCCGTCATTCACACAGATCCACAAAAACAACTAAAACGCTGTAGTATACATGCCAGACCCGTAATGACACAACATGCACATGGTCACATCCTCCTCCTTTTACCTATCGGTGAATTGTTAACGTACAAACATGACTAACAACGCCGGACCATGAGGTGGGGTTGTTTTGGGTCGTTCCATTTACCTCAGACCTCGGAGCTGGGAATGACGTCACACCTGAGTTAACCTCGTTCCAGAACAATCAACCTGGACGCTCCAGGAGTACCTTTGATTTGTTAGTTAATACCTGGAGATAAAATCGTGCTACATGACGGTATGTGTGATGGATTTTATTTCACTCAAAGAGGACAATGTTTTAAACACAATAGTTACAGTTTAAACTTCACTGTAGATGCACAGAGCAGCCATGTTGGTGAGCGATGGTGAGTTTATTCATATCATGATTTGGATTAATGAACGCTGCTGAGAAAATGAATTTAAATATAAACAGATCAATAAATCCAAACTGAAGATTCAAACTAAAAGCTGTCATTGCCCTGACAAGGAGACACGCCTGGAACCAGTACACTCCTTACTGACGGATCCAGAAGAATCGTTTTCAGAAACTCAAACACTGTGTAGTTTTAGTAAATCTGTAGAAATCCTGCAGCCCGTGTTGGGACCATGAGCCTTTCTTTACCCGTGAACTTGACTGCAGTGATGGAGGCCGAGTGGTCGCTCAGTGTCTGCTGCAGGCTGTAGTTCTCCTCCAGGTTGAAGACGTGGATTAGTCGATCCCTGCTGGCCGACGCCAACAGCTTCACACCTGAAACAACAACAACGTCAAGAAGATACTGAACACCACAAATCAGCCTGCAGAGCTCTAAACAGCAGCCTGCAGAGCTCTAAACATCAGCAGCCTGCAGAGCTCTAAACATCAGCAGCCTGCAGAGCTCTAAACATCAGCCTGCAGAGCTCTAAACAGCAGCATGCAGAGCTCTAAACAGCAGCCTGCAGAGCTCTAAACATCAGCAGCCTGCAGAGCTCTAAACATCAGCAGCCTGCAGAGCTCTAAACATCAGCCTGCAGAGCTCTAAACATCAGCAGCCTGCAGAGCTCTAAACATCAGCAGCCTGCAGAGCTCTAAACAGCAGCAGCCTGCAGAGCTCTAAACATCAGCCTGCAGAGCTCTAAACAGCAGCAGCCTGCAGAGCTCTAAACATCAGCAGCCTGCAGAGCTCTAAACATCAGCAGCCTGCAGAGCTCCAAACAGCAGCATGCAGAGCTCCAAACAGCAGCCTGCAGAGCTCTAAACATCAGCCTGCAGAGCTCTAAACAGCAGCATGCAGAGCTCTAAACATCAGCCTGCAGAGCTCTAAACAGCAGCATGCAGAGCTCCAAACATCAGCCTGCAGAGCTCTAAACAGCAGCATGCAGAGCTCTAAACAGCAGCCTGCAGAGCTCTAAACAGCAGCATGCAGAGCTCTAAACATCAGCCTGCAGAGCTCTAAACAGCAGCCTGCAGAGCTCTAAACATCAGCATGCAGAGCTCTAAACAGCAGCCTGCAGAGCTCTAAACATCAGCCTGCAGAGCTCTAAACATCAGCCTGCAGAGCTCTAAACATCAGCATGCAGAGCTCTAAACAGCAGCCTGCAGAGCTCTAAACATCAGCCTGCAGAGCTCTAAACAGCAGCATGCAGAGCTCTAAACATCAGCCTGCAGAGCTCTAAACATCAGCATGCAGAGCTCTAAACAGCAGCCTGTAGAGCTCTAAACATCAGCATGCAGAGCTCTAAACAGCAGCCTGCAGAGCTCTAAACAGCAGCATGCAGAGCTCTAAACAGCAGCCTGTAGAGCTCTAAACATCAGCATGCAGAGCTCTAAACAGCAGCATGCAGAGCTCTAAACATCAGCCTAAACAGACTAAAATTAACTTCTGTTCACTGACGTTAGTCCACAAACTCTAAAGTTAGAACACTATAACAAAGCATCACGATGAGAGGAGAACTAAAGCCTGCAGCTAGTGTACGATGACAACAGTGACATCTAGTGGTGAGATCTGACACTACAACATCAGGTCATTTAACAGACCTCTGTGATTGGACGGATGAAATGATCTTGGCTTACGGAAAACTCAAGTCGTGAAACATTTCTTAGGACGTAATGTATCACGGAGAAATCGCTGCTGACACCATCACCATGACAACCGTGTTTTATGGAGGACATCAGACAGGAGCTGTGTGTAACTTCTGCCAACGTCTGAACGATCCAGTGACGAACCTTCAATGTTAGGAAAGCGTACAAACTGTTGTCAACGGACCAACTCACCTGTGGATGTGGGGGAGAACTCCAAACACAACACCTCCGAGTCATGAGCCTCGATCTTCACCAGCTGGTCCAGAAACTTCAGACCAAAGATACTACACACACACACACACACACACACACACACACACACACACACACACACACACACACACACACACACACACACACACACACACACACACACACACACACACAGTAAGGAAACGGTGTGAGGACACAGTGAAGGACATGAAGAGGTTAAACGTGTGTGTGTGTGTGTGTGTCTTACCGCAGGTTTCCACAGCGGTCTCCAGCTGCCAGCTGTTGTCCATCAGGACTGATACTCAGCACTCTGATCCCCGCCTTCCCATCAGCCCCTGCTGCTGCCTCGCCCTTCTCGGCCTCGGCCTGCGGTCGCTGCGTGTTCTCGCCCACGTACAGAATCCTCAGCAGGTCCTGCAGACAAACATGACAAGGTGCTCAGTGGCTGTGTGTGTGTGTGTGTGTGTGTGTGTGTGTGTGTGTGTGTGTGTGTGTGTACTGGTGACTCTGTGTGTGCTGGTCTTACGTTGCTGTACAGGTTGGCGTGCCCAGTGGGGGGGTCGGCGTGCCACAGTCTGATGGTGCTATCAGAGGAACAGGTGAGGAAGGAGGACGGAGGCAGACAGGCCTGAGATGACTCTGACACCTCCGGATACACCTGAAGACAGAAAGAATACAAGCTGTGTGTAAACACTCACACACACACCTGTATCTACACACAGAGCACACACACACCTGTATCTACACACAGAGCACACACACACACCTGTATCTACACACAGAGCACACACACACCTGTATCTACACACAGAGCACACACACACCTGTATCTACACACAGAGCACACACACACCTGTATCTACACACAGAGCACACACACCTGTATCTACACACAGAGCACACACACACACACACCTGTATCTTCACCTCTCTCTCCTCCACCTTTAACCCTTTCTACTGTCCTTCTTCACCTCTCTCCTCCACCTTCAACCCTTTCTACTGTCCTTCTTCACCCCTCTCTCCTCCACCTTCAACCCTTTCTACCGTCCTTCTTCACCTCTCTCTCCTCCACCTTTAACCCTTTCTACTGTCCTTCTTCACCTCTCTCTCCTCCACCTTTAACCCTTTCTACTGTCCTTCTTCACCCCTCTCTCCTCCACCTTTAACCCTTTCTACCGTCCTTCTTCACCTCTCTCCTCCACCTTCAACCCTTTCTACTGTCCTTCTTCACCCCTCTCTCCTCCACCTTTAACCCTTTCTACTGTCCTTCTTCACCTCTCTCTCCTCCACCTTTAACCCTTTCTACTGTCCTTCTTCACCTCTCTCTCCTCCACCTTTAACCCTTTCTACCGTCCTTCTTCACCTCTCTCCTCCACCTTTAACCCTTTCTACCGTCCTTCTTCACCTCTCTCCTCCACCTTCAACCCTTTCTACTGTCCTTCTTCACCCCTCTCTCCTCCACCTTTAACCCTTTCTACCGTCCTTCTTCACCTCTCTCCTCCACCTTTAACCCTTTCTACTGTCCTTCTTCACCTCTCTCTCCTCCACCTTTAACCCTTTCTACCGTCCTTCTTCACCTCTCTCCTCCACCTTTAACCCTTTCTACTGTCCTTCTTCACCTCTCTCTCCTCCACCTTTAACCCTTTCTACTGTCCTTCTTCACCTCTCTCTCCTCCACCTTTAACCCTTTCTACTGTCCTTCTTCACCTCTCTCTCCTCCACCTTTAACCCTTTCTTCACCTCTCTCTCCTCCACCTTTAACCCTTTCTACCGTCCTTCTTCACCTCTCTCTCCTCCACCTTTAACCCTTTCTACTGTCCTTCTTCACCTCTCTCCTCCACCTTTAACCCTTTCTACTGTCCTTCTTCACCTCTCTCCTCCACCTTTAACCCTTTCTACTGTCCTTCTTCACCTCTCTCCTCCACCTTTAACCCTTTCTACTGTCCTTCTTCACCTCTCTCCTCCACCTTTAACCCTTTCTACTGTCCTTCTTCACCTCTCTCTCCTCCACCTTTAACCCTTTCTACTGTCCTTCTTCACCTCTCTCTCCTCCACCTTTAACCCTTTCTACTGTCCTTCTTCACCTCTCTCTCCTCCACCTTTAACCCTTTCTACTGTCCTTCTTCACCTCTCTCCTCCACCTTTAACCCTTTCTACCGTCCTTCTTCACCTCTCTCTCCTCCACCTTTAACCCTTTCTACTGTCCTTCTTCACCCCTCTCTCCTCCACCTTTAACCCTTTCTACTGTCCTTCTTCACCCCTCTCTCCTCCACCTTTAACCCTTTCTACTGTCCTTCTTCACCTCTCTCCTCCACCTTTAACCCTTTCTACTGTCCTTCTTCACCCCTCTCTCCTCCACCTTTAACCCTTTCTACCGTCCTTCTTCACCTCTCTCCTCCACCTTTAACCCTTTCTACTGTCCTTCTTCACCTCTCTCTCCTCCACCTTTAACCCTTTCTACTGTCCTTCTTCACCTCTCTCTCCTCCACCTTTAACCCTTTCTACTGTCCTTCTTCACCTCTCTCCTCCACCTTTAACCCTTTCTACTGTCCTTCTTCACCTCTCTCTCCTCCACCTTTAACCCTTTCTACTGTCCTTCTTCACCTCTCTCCTCCACCTTTAACCCTTTCTACTGTCCTTCTTCACCTCTCTCCTCCACCTTTAACCCTTTCTACCGTCCTTCTTCACCTCTCTCCTCCACCTTTAACCCTTTCTACCGTCCTTCTTCACCTCTCTCCTCCACCTTTAACCCTTTCTACCGTCCTTCTTCACCTCTCTCCTCCACCTTTAACCCTTTCTACCGTCCTTCTTCACCTCTCTCCTCCACCTTTAACCCTTTCTACCGTCCTTCTTCACCTCTCTCCTCCACCTTTAACCCTTTCTACTGTCCTTCTTCACCTCTCTCCTCCACCTTTAACCCTTTCTACCGTCCTTCTTCACCTCTCTCCCCCACCTTTAACCCTTTCTACTGTCCTTCTTCACCCCTCTCTCCTCCACCTTTAACCCTTTCTACTGTCCTTCTTCACCCCTCTCTCCTCCACCTTTAACCCTTTCTACTGTCCTTCTTCACCCCTCTCTCCTCCACCTTTAACCCTTTCTACCGTCCTTCTTCACCTCTCTCTCCTCCACCTTTAACCCTTTCTACTGTCCTTCTTCACCTCTCTCTCCTCCACCTTTAACCCTTTCTACCGTCCTTCTTCACCCCTCTCTCCTCCACCTTTAACCCTTTCTACTGTCCTTCTTCACCTCTCTCTCCTCCACCTTCAACCCTTTCTACTGTCCTTCTTCACCTCTCTCCTCCACCTTTAACCCTTTCTACCGTCCTTCTTCACCTCTCTCTCCTCCACCTTTAACCCTTTCTACTGTCCTTCTTCACCTCTCTCCTCCACCTTTAACCCTTTCTACTGTCCTTCTTCACCCCTCTGTTCCTGCAGCATGATGATGATTATTATGAACGGGTTCTGTACCTGGACGCTCCACACACAGCTGCTGTGGTACAGAGCAGAGTACAGCCTCCTCCCGCTCCTCACGTCCGTCACGTCCCACACGTACACGCTGTGGTCGTTGTACACACAGGTCAGGTGTTTGGCTGCGGGGTCAAAGGTCAGAGCCAGCGTGTCGGGGTACTGAGCACCTGGAGTGGCAGGTGAGCGGCTGCTGTGGGGGGCAGGTACACAGTCAGTGATCAGAGTACTCGGTGGGTTTGTATTGGTTACCATAGCAACAAAAAGAGGTATATTGAACTGAATGTTGTGAAATTTCTTGTTTTTAATGATCACCTGCAGATTGTCTAAAATGCTGGACAATGTGCAGGTGAGTCTCATGTGATAAATGAAGCTTCTTTACTTCTAACCAGAACCAGAAATTACAAAGATTAAGCACCCTTGCTCCACGCTCTGGATGAGTTCCACTCCAAGCCTGTGGGGGCGCTGCAGCGTGCTGATGTACTGCAGGCCGGAGTGACTGAACACTCTGACCACACCGTCAGCACAGCCGCAGAAGATAAAGTCCTCGCTGACGGCCAGACAGCTCGCCGACGCCGTCTGTCAACAACAACATGTTTTCATTCCATTATTCTCCTTATTATATCTACTTCCTGTACAGGTGTTACTTTGTATATCTACTTCCTGTACAGGTGTTACTTTGTATATCTACTTCCTGTACAGGTGTTACTTTGTATATCTACTTCCTGTACAGGTGTTACTTTGTATTATATCTACTTCCTGTACAGGTGTTGTTTTGTATTATATCTACTTCCTGTACAGGTGTTACTTTGTATTATATCTACTTCCTGTACAGGTGTTACTTTGTATATCTACTTCCTGTACAGGTGTTACTTTGTATATCTACTTCCTGTACAGGTGTTACTTTGTATTATATCTACTTCCTGTACAGGTGTTACTTTGTATATCTACTTCCTGTACAGGTGTTACTTTGTATTATATCTACTTCCTGTACAGGTGTTACTTTGTATATCTACTTCCTGTACAGGTATTACTTTGTATATCTATTTCCTGTACAGGTGTTACTTTGTATATCTACTTCCTGTACAGGTGTTACTTTGTATATCTACTTCCTGTACAGTTGTTACTTTGTATATCTACTTCCTGTACAGGTGTTACTTTGTATTATATCTACTTCCTGTACAGGTGTTACTTTGTATATCTACTTCCTGTACAGGTGTTACTTTGTATTATATCTACTTCCTGTACAGGTGTTACTTTGTATATCTACTTCCTGTACAGGTGTTACTTTGTATTATATCTACTTCCTGTACAGGTGTTACTTTGTATATCTACTTCCTGTACAGGTGTTACTTTGTATTATATCTACTTCCTGTACAGGTGTTACTTTGTATATCTACTTCCTGTACAGGTGTTACTTTGTATATCTATTTCCTGTACAGGTGTTACTTTGTATATCTACTTCCTGTACAGGTGTTACTTTGTATATCTACTTCCTGTACAGGTGTTACTTTGTATTATATCTACTTCCTGTACAGGTGTTACTTTGTATATCTACTTCCTGTACAGGTGTTACTTTGTATATCTATTTCCTGTACAGGTGTTACTTTGTATATCTATTTCCTGTACAGGTGTTACTTTGTATATCTACTTCCTGTACAGGTGTTACTTTGTATATCTATTTCCTGTACAGGTGTTACTTTGTATATCTATTTCCTGTACAGGTGTTACTTTGTATATCTATTTCCTGTACAGGTGTTACTTTGTATATCTACTTCCTGTACAGGTGTTACTTTGTATATCTATTTCCTGTACAGGTGTTACTTTGTATATCTACTTCCTGTACAGGTGTTACTTTGTATATCTACTTCCTGTACAGGTGTTACTTTGTATATCTACTTCCTGTACAGGTGTTACTTTGTATATCTATTTCCTGTACAGGTGTTACTTTGTATATCTACTTCCTGTACAGGTGTTACTTTGTATATCTATTTCCTGTACAGGTGTTACTTTGTATATCTATTTCCTGTACAGGTGTTACTTTGTATATCTATTTCCTGTACAGGTGTTACTTTGTATATCTACTTCCTGTACAGGTGTTACTTTGTATATCTACTTCCTGTACAGGTGTTACTTTGTATATCTATTTCCTGTACAGGTGTTACTTTGTATATCTATTTCCTGTACAGGTGTTACTTTGTATATCTACTTCCTGTACAGGTGTTACTTTGTATATCTATTTCCTGTACAGGTGTTACTTTGTATTATATCTACTTCCTGTACAGGTGTTACTTTGTATATCTATTTCCTGTACAGGTGTTACTTTGTATTATATCTACTTCCTGTACAGGTGTTACTTTGTATATCTACTTCCTGTACAGGTGTTACTTTGTATATCTACTTCCTGTACAGGTGTTACTTTGTATATCTATTTCCTGTACAGGTGTTGCTTTGTATATCTACTTCCTGTACAGGTGTTACTTTGTATATCTATTTCCTGTACAGGTGTTACTTTGTATATCTACTTCCTGTACAGGTGTTACTTTGTATATCTACTTCCTGTACAGGTGTTACTTTGTAGATCTACTTCCTGTACAGGTGTTACTTTGTATATCTACTTCCTGTACAGGTGTTACTTTGTATATCTACTTCCTGTACAGGTGTTACTTTGTATTATATCTACTTCCTGTACAGGTGTTACTTTGTATATCTACTTCCTGTACAGGTGTTACTTTGTATATCTACTTCCTGTACAGGTGTTACTTTGTATATCTATTTCCTGTACAGGTGTTGCTTTGTATTATATCTACTTCCTGTACAGGTGTTACTTTGTATATCTATTTCCTGTACAGGTGTTGCTTTGTATATCTACTTCCTGTACAGGTGTTACTTTGTATATCTATTTCCTGTACAGGTGTTGCTTTGTATATCTACTTCCTGTACAGGTGTTGCTTTGTATATCTATTTCCTGTACAGGTGTTACTTTGTATATCTACTTCCTGTACAGGTGTTACTTTGTATATCTATTTCCTGTACAGGTGTTGCTTTGTATATCTACTTCCTGTACAGGTGTTGCTTTGTATATCTACTTCCTGTACAGGTGTTACTTTGTATATCTACTTCCTGTACAGGTGTTACTTTGTATATCTACTTCCTGTACAGGTGTTGCTTTGTATATCTACTTCCTGTACAGGTGTTGCTTTGTATATCTACTTCCTGTACAGGTGTTGCTTTGTATATCTATTTCCTGTACAGGTGTTACTTTGTATATCTACTTCCTGTACAGGTGTTACTTTGTATATCTATTTCCTGTACAGGTGTTACTTTGTATATCTACTTCCTGTACAGGTGTTACTTTGTATATCTATTTCCTGTACAGGTGTTACTTTGTATATCTACTTCCTGTACAGGTGTTACTTTGTAGATCTACTTCCTGTACAGGTGTTTTGTATATCTACTTCCTGTACAGGTGTTACTTTGTATTATATCTACTTCCTGTACAGGTGTTACTTTGTATATCTACTTCCTGTACAGGTGTTACTTTGTATTATATCTACTTCCTGTACAGGTGTTACTTTGTATTATATCTACTTCCTGTACAGGTGTTACTTTGTATTATATCTACTTCCTGTACAGGTGTTACTTTGTATATCTACTTCCTGTACAGGTGTTACTTTGTATATCTACTTCCTGTACAGGTGTTACTTTGTATTATATCTACTTCCTGTACAGGTGTTACTTTGTATATCTACTTCCTGTACAGGTGTTACTTTGTATTATATCTACTTCCTGTACAGGTGTTACTTTGTATATCTACTTCCTGTACAGGTGTTACTTTGTATTATATCTACTTCCTGTACAGGTGTTACTTTGTATATCTACTTCCTGTACAGGTGTTACTTTGTATATCTACTTCCTGTACAGGTGTTACTTTGTATATCTACTTCCTGTACAGGTGTTACTTTGTATTATATCTACTTCCTGTACAGGTGTTACTTTGTATATCTACTTCCTGTACAGGTGTTACTTTGTATTATATCTACTTCCTGTACAGGTGTTACTTTGTAGATCTACTTCCTGTACAGGTGTTACTTTGTAGATCTACTTCCTGTACAGGTGTTACTTTGTAGATCTACTTCCTGTACAGGTGTTACTTTGTATTATATCTACTTCCTGTACAGGTGTTACTTTGTATTATATCTACTTCCTGTACAGGTGTTACTTTGTAGATCTACTTCCTGTACAGGTGTTACTTTGTAGATCTACTTCCTGTACAGGTGTTACTTTGTATATCTATTTCCTGTACAGGTGTTACTTTGTATATCTACTTCCTGTACAGGTGTTACTTTGTAGATCTACTTCCTGTACAGGTGTTACTTTGTAGATCTATTTCCTGTACAGGTGTTACTTTGTAGATCTACTTCCTGTACAGGTGTTACTTTGTAGATCTACTTCCTGTACAGGTGTTACTTTGTATATCTACTTCCTGTACAGGTGTTACTTTGTATATCTACTTCCTGTACAGGTGTTACTTTGTAGATCTACTTCCTGTACAGGTGTTACTTTGTAGATCTACTTCCTGTACAGGTGTGTTCTCCTGTCTTACCTTCAGGTTGACCCAGGCCTCCAGCTGTCGGTTGCTGTTGAACAGACACAGCAGACCAGAGCTGGTGATGCAGTAGGTGCTGGTCGCCTTGAGGCCACGCCCACATGCCACCCCGCTGAACACACTGTTCTTATGGTCTCCTAGCAACCCTGACCGACCAATCAGAGGCACCGTGCTGTTCACCTGGATACAAGAAGACCAAGAAAATAGTGTTAATTCCGACGTGTCTTTGAATCAGAGCGCTGAGCTGTGATTGGCTGATGGGAGGTCAGGTTACCCGTTTCTCTTTAGAGGCGTCCAGGTACCAGAACTTGACGTGTCTGTTTCCGGCGGTGACAAAGTAGCTGTTGTCCTGAGAGAAGGAGACGGCGAACACTCTGCTGGACACTTTGTTTGAGGCGATGATGGAACCTTTCTGCTCCAACACACCAACAAGAAGAAATACAATGATCACCCCAGGTGTGTGTGTGTGTGTGTGTGTGTGTGTGTGTGTGTGTGTGTGTGTGTGTGTGTGTGTGTGTGTGTGTGTGTGTGTGTGTCTCTGTGTGTGTATGTCTCTGTGTGTGTGTCTGTATGTGTCTGTATGTGTCTCTGTGTGTGTGTGTCTCTGTGTGTGTGTCTGTATGTGTCTGTATGTGTCTCTGTGTGTGTATGTCTCTGTGTGTGTGTCTGTATGTGTCTCTCTGTGTGTGTGTGTGTGTGTGTGTGTGTGTGTGCTCACCCTCCAGTCCCACACGCTGACGGTCATGTCGTGTTGGTATCCCACAGAGACGATGTAGCGGCTGTTGGTGGAGAACGCCACACAGGAAACTCCGTATTTATGAGACTGAACCTCGGCCACTTGACCTCCACCCACCTCCCACACCCGCACACAGGGCATGTGACCGCTCTGAGACACACACACACACACACACACACACACACACACACACACACACACACACTTATGAAAAGGTGACATGTAGAGAGTAGGGAGGGTCATCCCTTAAACATCCTGGGGAAATAAATGCAGCGTACTGCAGAATACTGACAGCCAATCAGGAGATTTAAAAGTGGGCGTATAAGTTGGTATACTCTGTATTACTCTTACCTCACCAGTGACCAGGTGTTTCCCATCGTGCGAGAAGGCCAGAGCACTGAAGGGCTTCCTGAAACACACACACACACACACCCCCCCAAGTGAGTAACACCAGAGAGAGAGACAGAGACAGAGAGAGAGATTGAGAGAGAGAGAGAGAGAGAGAGAGAGAGAGAGAGAGAGAGAGAGAGAGAGAGAGAGAGAGAGAGACAGAAGTAATGTTGTTGTCAGCGTCACCAAACTTTAGCGTGTGGTGATTGGCTGGGCGGGACACACACACACACACACACACACACACACACACACACCCCAAGTGAGTAACACCAGAGAGAGAGACAGAGAGAGAGATTGAGAGAGAGAGAGAGAGAGAGAGAGAGAGAGAGAGAGACAGAGAGAGAGAGAGAGAGAGAGAGAGAGAGAGAGAGACAGAGACAGAGAGAGAGATTGAGAGAGAGAGAGAGAGAGAGAGAGAGAGAGAGAGAGAGAGACAGAAGTAATGTTGTTGTCAGCGTCACCAAACTTTAGCGTGTGGTGATTGGCTGGGCGACACACACACACACACACACACACACACACACACACACACACACACACACACACACACACACACACACACACACACACACACACACACACACACACACACACACACACACACACACACACACACACACACACACACACACACACACACACACACACACACACACACACACACACACACACACACCTGGACGTGTTGATGATGTGACTCTGTTTGTTCTTCTTTGGGTGAAGCAGCACGATGACACACCTGAAACACAATCACAGCAGGAGTCCACGTTTCATCATCATGTTGGTCAAAACGACCGTTACAGAAAAGCATGCTGGGAAAACAAGTGTTTGCATCAGTCTGTGTGTTTCTAGTGACTTAAAGGGGGCGGGGCTTACCCTGCTGGATAGGCGATGAGCCCTGAGTTTGGATCAGACGTCACACCGCTGCTGCTGACTGTGCTGATACCTAGAACTTTCTCCAGACTCACCTGACACACACACACAGAGTCACACACACACACACACAGAGACACACACAGAGACACACACACACACACACAGAGACACACACACACACACACAGAGACACACACAGAGACACACACACACACACACACAGAGACACACAGAGACACACACACACACACAGAGAGACACACACAGAGACACACACACACACACGCGCGCACACACGCACAGAGACCCACACAGAGACACACACACACACACACACACACACACACACAGAGTCAGAGTCACACACACGCACGCGCACACACGCACACTAATTACAGTCTTAAGTAGTTCGTGCTGACAGTCTTTTATTGTTGTTATTGTTGTTATTGTTGTTATTGTTATTATTGTTATTGTTGTTATTGTTATTGTGCGGTCAGGAGTCACAGAAACAGACGGGTCGCAGATTTGAGCGGAACACCGGTGTTATGTTTCATTTAGTGTAAACATTAGCTTGTTGCTGTTGAAGTTAGCGGACAGACTGTGACGTCTTTAAACGTTGGTGTCGAGCTGAACACGTGTAAACAGAGTGATGGTGATGACGCAGTGACTTCCTGTTCATGTTTGTCTGACAGCAGCTCGGTTAAAGTTCGTCTTTAGACTTTTTTTAAACTTTTCAGCGACGCTCGGCTAACGGGACAGAGCTGCTAACAGTTAGCTGAGCTAGCTTCACGGTTACCCTGCTGGAGGTTACCCTGCTGGAGGTTACCCTGCTGGAGGTGTTCTTGTGGCGGCTCTGTCGGCTCTTCCTCCCCGCTGGTGGTCTCCTCTTCGCGGTGTCTGCCATCCTCCCCGCCTCACGGTCACCGGAACACAGGGAGAGCAAACCACACCGAGCCGCGGCACCGGGGATCAAACGGGGTCAAACAGCGCGGTGCTGATCCATAAAGCTCCGTGATGAGTGATGGGAGGAGCGGGGAACTTTCTCTAAACTCTCCGCTGATCACAATGATGGAGGACTAGCTTAGCTTCATGCTAACTGGAAGAAACCTGACACATCTCTGCGGCGGGACTCCGGTTCAAACAGAGCCCCGCCCACTTCTTCTTCTCTTTTTATATTATCGTAGAGCTCCACTAGCGCCACCTGCTGGACTGGAATGTGGAACTAAGGGAACTGTGCGACTGGCTGTTTCGGACACCGCGAACTGTACCAGCAGGAGGCTATTGGTGCGTTCAGGTGCGCTCAGGTGCGTTCAGGTGCGCTCAGGTGCGTTCAGGTGCGCTCAGGTGTTTCCGACTTCTGTGTGTTCACGTGATTTCAGTTCGGAGAGTCGGAATGTTGTAACAACGGCACAAAACAGCATCAACGCTACGAAGAAGAAGATCAGTGAAATATTGTTATATTTGAGCAAAAAGTTGATGTGCAACATGTGAATTAATAAAAAGTGTGTTAATATTAACAAAACATATTTCCCCCCCAGCTGATGACAATTTTGACATCAAGTCGGGCACCTAATTCTTCTCCGAGTTTCTGAGTTGTTGTTCCTACTTGAGCAGGTGTTCATGTGCAACTCGTTTTTCCGATGTTTCCGACACCACCTGAATGCAGCATAAGTATTGATTTGGCCAAATGCAAGATCCGCTGTATGCCAAAGGTACAGTGTTGTACTCATCCGGAAATCCGAGTAGCACCTGAATGCAGCATCTATCATTAGCTCCGCCTCCTCCATGTTAAAAGACGGGTCAAATTATAGAATAGAAATACATCACATCATTCAAAATGAAATCAGTGAACACAGACTGTAAATATGAGTTTAAACCACAGACTGTGAAAATAATGGACGGGACCAGGTCCCCGGTGTAGTGAAGCTTTTATTGTTAGAGCTCCCCCTACTGACTGGCTGCAGTATAGGTCATAAGCCCCGCCTCCTCAATGATAACAGATGGGATGTGGGTCAAACTGGAAAGCTAAAATACTCGTCACATAACTTTTTTCCAAACCTAAACTCTGCTGTGATCATGAGTTATTATCACCCTACATTGTGTTCAAGTGCTCATTTTTCTGTGAACTTTGTTTTAAATAAGTTATTTGAGGTTGAAAAACGGGATTTTACGTCATATTTGACGATGATTGACAGCCGCTTATCTTGCGTAGCTCTCTTTGTGAATAACAAAGTTACGTAGTGAAGGAAAGCCGAGACGCCGTTGAACTTTTCCGTTCAGTTTTTTCGTCTTTTTTGAGCTGTAAAATGAGTTGTTCTGCAGTAAACTGTTCTAACCGACCTGTGGGAGATAACGGATCTTTGCAGCTTTTTCGGTAAGTAAAAAAGTGATTTATGTGTCATTGGTTAAAGTCGTTATCTAGCTAGCTAACACATAAGCAGTCTAAGTTAGCTGAAATGTTGTAAAGCTAGGTTACTTATCCGGCATGATTTATCTTTTTATTTTATTTTATTAAATGAGCAAACCTAATAACTGACATGCTATGTTTCTTGATATTGTTATGTCGTTATTGTGATCCAGACTCTGATTCCAGCTCCGGTGAGGTTCAGCACACAAACTGGCTTTCTGATTATATGAGAATATTTAACATTAGTTTAATTCATCAGGCTGGCCCATGTGATGACAGTTTAAAATAATCTTCAATAGAAAGTGGCAGGAACACTTTTGTCTTAAAACATAAATTCATAAAGCTGATCATATTATTGGATTCATCATGTCTTATTATATATTTTGTTTTTCCTCATAAATAGTTCTCCTGTCTTAAAAACAAACTTTAGAACCTGAAGTTTAGCAGAACCTGAGGACAGATCTGATTTCAGGTCTGAGGCAGAAACATCACAGTAAAATTCATTATACATTTAACTCTGTGATTGTTTTTCTTTATTCCAGAAGATGCTCTCAGATTCAGATCCATCAGCAACGTGGAGGACTCGTCCCCCGACAACGCGGAGGACTCGTCCCCCCGACAACGTGGAGGACTCGTCCCCCGACAACGCGGAGGACTCGTCCCCCGACAGTCCTCCGACAACATGGAGGACTCGTCCCCCGACAACGTGGAGGACTCGTCCCCCGACAGTCCTCCGACAACATGGAGGACTCGTCCCCTGAGTGTGACAGGGGTGTCCTCTCTCGATGGTCTTCTTCTCTTCAGTTATTAACTCTTGAAAACAGCAGCACAACATGCCAGACTGTTTGACAAGTCTGTGATTGAATAAATTGAAATGGAATCTCATACGTATCTTGCTATGCTTATTGGCTTTAAATGTTTAATATGAAATAAGTTTGAAGGCCATTTATCTCAGACGAGCCGGCTGTGACAAACTGAGCTCGTCTGTTAGCTTTGCTGTTGTCTTAGCTGTTGTTGGTCAAGAAGAAATGAATGTCAGTTCAAGGCCTTTTCAAATGTGAGCTATAAACTTAACTGCTAAATTATTTTACTGTGACCAACACGTTGTTGTACTCCAGTTAATCAGAGACAGTCAATTCAGATTTTTAAAAAGTTTATTTAAACATTTTATGAAAAGAAAACTTCAATAAACAACCCCTGGCTTCATTAACCATGTGGAAAATAAGTAAGAGAGACCATCAGGTCAAACTGCTGGGACATAGGAGAAAGTATAAAACATAATTTAACAAAGAAATCCAAACAAAAATCAAATAAAGTAAAGAGATCCTGGATGATTGTTTGACTGTTAAAATATGATGGAAAAGCAAATCCAACACAACCCTCCAGCATCTGGCCTTTCAAACACAGGGCAACATCATGTAGAGAAAAATAGCACCATTGAATATATATATATATTATTTTTTTAAAGATTTATTTTCTGGGCTTTTTGTGCCTTTAATGCAGAGAGAGGACAGTGGATAGAGCCGGAAACCAGAGAGAGAGAGAGCGGGGAATGACATGTGGAAAGAGGCCACGGGTGGAAGCGAACCCGGGCCTACCGCTCGAGACGAGACTCTCAATACATGGGACGCGCCCTGACCATTGAATATTGACCTGGATCTCTGTGTTTTATCTGAGGATGACTATGGTAGCCTTCTCACTGTTCACTGTCACAAAGCTCCAGACTCTGTCCACCTTCTTCAGACGTCGATCAGCTCCTCTGGGTGATGGCAGAGAGGACTCTTCATCTGGGAGAGCTGCTGGTGTAAGGTCATTTCTCCCACAGTGGATGAGCAGGGCATCTGGCACAGGTGATAAAAGGAGGAGGTTCCTTCAAACTCTGTGACCCCAGCCTGACCTCTGTAACAGGTGTACAGATGAAGGTTGAAATGAGTCATTTTTAGGTTCAGTTGATTGTAAAATGGAAAAGAAAACATCACCTTTCTATTTAACATTTAGCTGGTGTATGACTCAGTGTGATTTTTATTTTTAGAAGACTGTATTGTTAACAACAGCTTGTTTTCACAATCCTCTTTTGAAACTTAAATAAAAATCACAGGATATAAACTTTTAACAGATGATTTTAACTTACACTTCAGCTCTGTGGAAGATGTCAGACCAGCTGCTTTTATCTCTTCTTTGCCTAAATGAAGACACAAAAAACAATTGATTTACTGTTCACTTAAATATATTAGAAAAGCAGACATGACTCACATTGCAGACTATCAGTTTCTAACAGAATACAACATATCTTACCACCTGTAGCCTACGGTCTGTGGTGCTAACCTAGCTTAAATATAGCTTCAATATAGAACGATTTCATTAAAACCAGAGGACCCAGCAGCCCACGTGTTTTCAATAATGATCAAAATAACTGGATTTTTTAAACCACAGAGTTTAAATATTAGACTTTGAATACGGTGGTTTGTTGTACTTACACATTTCTTCATCGTAGACCGGCAGAGCGCTTTCAGCGTAGCTGGGCTGCGTAAGTCATCAGGGCAGTACGATAAGTGGGCGGGGCGTGTTACCAGGGCTCCTCCCCCCGGACCCTACTGCGCAGACTCTGGCTCCAAATGACGTCAAAATCACAAGATGGAAGCGCCCCTAAGCGGCGTAATTTGGCTTCAAGAACGTTGAGTGGGAACGGCTACAGTGCTCGCCCACTGGTTTGAAGCCTGAGTGACGTCCCCCGTCTGTCCCTGCAGGGGGCGCTGGAGTCCCATCGACGGCGTCCCCCGTCTGTTCCTGCAGGGGGCGCTGGAGTCCCATCGATGGCGTCCCCCGTCTGTCCCTGCAGGGGGCGCTGGAGTCCCATCGATGGCGTCCCCCGTCTGTCCCTGCAGGGGGCGCTGGAGTCCCATCGATGGCGTCCCCCGTCTGTCCCTGCAGGGGGCGCTGGAGTCCCATCGATGGCGTCCCCCGTCTGTCCCTGCAGGGGGCGCTGGAGTCCCATCGATGGCGGTCTCCATGCTGGAAATGCTGTCTCAGTCTAACTTTCAGTCAACCTAACGACAGGCTGAGAGCTGGAGCTGAGGCGGGTTTTAAACCTCCTGACAAACCGTTACACCGCGCCCACCTGTCAATCAGGTCAGCTACACGCCTTATTGTGAATAACTCTTATCCTTCATCAAATCAAAACTGATGAGTCATCAAAACATTCACCCCCCGTACAGTGTGTGTCCATCCAGACATGAGCTAATCACACCTATTTGGTTTTTTGAACCAGGCTGTAAACATGTTCATCTCTGCTGTAAAAACAGGCTTTTTAGAATGGGTGTGTATGTGACTTCCTGTGCTTCTGCAGCCAGCCTCTAGTGGACACTCCAGGAACTGCAGTTTTAACACCAGAGGTTACCACTTGTACACAACAGAGTAACCACTATCCTAGTCAAGAGCAATGCAGCATGAATCACCTTTAAACTGGACCACGGTTTTACGGTTTAATAAAGCCATGTTCGGACAGTGTGTTAAAATAATGAACAGAACGATCAGACAAATGACAGAAAAAGGTTTTATTCAGCAGAGTTCACTCAGAAAACTATATTTCTCTTTTTATTTCACAAGTTTCAATATAAAAAGATTCAAGTGATGCATGAAAGCATCCCAAAGTGTCTGTGATTAAAATGAGGAGTTTAAACAGAACTGAACATTCAGTGTTTCTAAAAGAGACCAGAGAAGTGGTTCTCAACCTGTGGGTCTGGACCTCTTTCACAGGTCAGACGTAAAATACGAAATCTTGATGCACAAATTTGATCTTCTCTGATGGACTTTTAAATGAGATGTAAATGTTGGATTTCCTTTCTGAGATATCACGCAATCTGAGACTTTTGAGAGGTGGTAATTATGACTTGAAACACAAGTGAGACGTCTAAAAACGTAACGTCAGGTCTACTGGACTCAAGAAAACATGCGTCAGGATGCTAGCACGTTAGCTTTCAGCCGTGTTGGTCTCACTCATGACGGTATCAGTGGACGTAGCCTTTCTGTTTCAAGAATCAAGGCAGTTTAGAAGTGCCTTAAACCTGCATTCTTACTACTGTCCAGCAGGGATGACTCCCTGGTTTTGATAAAATGGTCCTACTTGTCAGTTGATTTATTCCCTCAGTAAACAAGTCTATGGTCCCGATCTCTAGTTCCAAGTGTTCTTCAAAACAGCCAATTATGGTCCCGTTTAGTCACAGAGAACATAAAGAGGGGGAGGAGTTAGCAGCAACAGGTAGCCACACTGTCTGCTAATATCGGCACTTCTGGCTCCTCCCCCTCCCCGCAAATATAATTAATGTGGCGACTTCCCACATTGGCTACGTCCAATTCTTATAAACCGTCCGTGGTAAAAGAGCAACATCATGTGCTTCTCTCCAGTATGAGTGAGGCCTTTAAAGACCATCACACGGCTGTGGTAACGACATGACGGTCTTACACTGTTGAAGAGAAATCAAAGTTTAAGTTCACATAGAATGGCCGAGCCATCAAGATCCCCATAAATGACTGAAAAGCAACAATTAACAATAAAATGTGTCATCACAATCAAAAACAACACATCAACCTAGATGATCTCCAAAACATAAAACTTAACAAAAACAGAAGAACAAAATCTCTTACGAAAAAACAAATTCTTCTTTTTCGACAAAAACAAAAAACGAAACATCTAAGGCAGACGTTAAAAACATTTTCACCATCAACAGATTAGTGCATTTAAGAGTTTAAACAAGACACAACGGCAACTTCAAACCAAAGAGTTACACCAATGAACAGCTGGTCTGCTGGTTAAGATTCAAACATCATCTTTATCTTTGTGTTTAATGACACGTGGGGTCCCCCAGGGAAGCCTCCTGGAGCCTCTGAAGTTTAAGGTTTGAAATGACAGTCCAAAGTCCGAGTAAAGGTCCAATACAGAAAGCCGTCCCATTGCCTGTTCTGCAACTCTAAAAGTGCTTTCAAACTCAATCCTGAGTGTGCAGAACCCATTTCATGATCTCAAGAAAAATGGAATTAAAGGAATTGGGAAGGTATTTTAGAGTGAAGGGCAGTGTCAAAGTTTCTCGTCCTTGCAGGAATCTTTATTGCTTCCAAAAATTAGTAAAGATCTTCATAAACCCTAAAAAACCCAAACAAACAGTACAATCAGAATAATCCCCCCATTGTCCTGAAAAATAGTTGATTTCTTACAAAAATAAAGCGGAGGGACGCTTCAGCTCAGGGTCCATGTTAGCTCACAGTTTTTAATATTAGCTTAGCTTAGCAACAAGAAGAACCATCTGTGTGGGGAGAGGGGGTTGTTTGGTGAGGCACTGGATGTGATGATCAGCACTTCCTTAATATATCAACACAAAAGTGGCGCGACCATTTTGAAACATTCAACTTAAGATAAAAGGCCAAAAACGACCTCACTCATGTTTGGTTCCTGCTTGCTGTGTTCACATAATTACAGTAAAAAAATAAAGGATCTTTGGGCTTTGATCTGTGGTGAATCATTCAAAAGAGTCATCACCTCAGACTATCAGTTTTTACATTTTTTAGAGTAAACAATAAACCGAAAAATAATCATCATATTTATCACCACTAACAACAACGCTGCAGTCCTTCAACTGTTTACGGACCAAATATTCACTCCTGGAAAAAAGTTGTTTTCTTGTTTTTTTTTAATGAAAATGCATTAAGAAGACCTGAATGTGTTCCCTTTTTATATTTATCATTCTAAAGTCAAACTGTAGAATCGAAGAGTACTTTATGAATTTCTGGATAACTTCGATGAGTCCTGAAGAAAAGAACAGAAAACAGAAGCTGGTTTTTTTTTTACTGAGCTGTGAACTGAAGTTGAATCAGCAGCATTCAGAGATCTGACCTGTTAAGAACTATCACCATACTTCTCCTGCAGGACGCTCACCTGCCCGACTGATGGTAAAGTGTGACTGACAGGCGTAGCACCAAGCAGGCG
>NC_089205.1:30398408-30408408 GCF_963930695.1 Labrus bergylta
TCCTCCTCCACCTTTTCAAACAGTCCTCCTCCTCCACCTTTTCTAACAGTCCCCTCCTCCACCTTTTCAAACAGTCCTCCTCCTCCACCTTTTCAAACAGTCCTCCTCCACCTTTTCAAACAGTCCTCCTCCACCTTTTCAAACAGTCCTCCTCCTCCACCTTTTCAAACAGTCCTCCTCCTCCACCTTTTCAAACAGTCTCCTCCTCCACCTTTTCAAACAGTCCTCCTCCTCCACCTTTTCTAACAGTCCCCTCCTCCACCTTTTCAAACAGTCCTCCTCCTCCACCTTTTCAAACAGTCTCCTCCTCCACCTTTTCAAACAGTCTCCTCCTCCACCTTTTCAAACAGTCTCCTCCTCCACCTTTTCAAACAGTCCTCCTCCTCCACCTTTTCAAACAGTCTCCTCCTCCACCTTTTCAAACAGTCCCCTCCTCCACCTTTTCAAACAGTCCTCCTCCACCTTTTCAAACAGTCCCCTCCTCCACCTTTTCAAACAGTCCTCCTCCACCTTTTCAAACAGTCCCCTCCTCCATCTTTTCAAACAGTCCTCCTCCTCCACCTTTTCAAACAGTCCCCTCCTCCACCTTTTCAAACAGTCCCCTCCTCCACCTTTTCAAACAGTCCCCTCCTCCACCTTTTCAAACAGTCCCCTCCTCCACCTTTTCAAACAGTCCCCTCCTCCACCTTTTCAAACAGTCCTCCTCCACCTTTTCAAACAGTCCCCTCCTCCACCTTTTCAAACAGTCCTCCTCCACCTTTTCAAACAGTCCCCTCCTCCACCTTTTCAAACAGTCCCCTCCTCCACCTTTTCAAACAGTCCCCTCCTCCACCTTTTCAAACAGTCCCCTCCTCCACCTTTTCAATCAGTCCTCCTCCTCCACCTTTTCAAACAGTCCTCCTCCTCCACCTTTTCAAACAGTCCTCCTCCACCTTTTCAAACAGTCCCCTGTGGTCTAAATGAAACATCTGTGCTTTGGTCAAAATCTAACATGAATCAAGCACCAGAGGAGGTTTGTGACCCTGTAGAAACCAGCTCTCTCAGAACGCTCCGTTTTGGCGTGTGTGTCTCTTTAAATGCAGTGACCCCCCCCCAGTTTTCCCAGTAGACATCAGAGAATAAAAATGGCCGACCTGCGTTAAAGTTTTGTTCTAGTCTGGGGGTGGAGTCTATGGGTGGAGATACCAGGGGAGGGGAGGGGAGGGGATTCTTTTTTCCCAGAATCCCACTGTGACATCACAAGGAGAGCACATTAGAAACAGAGCTTCTCTGTGTTGTCAGACTTGTGCAGACCACAAACAAAGGACTGGATGGTTGACTTCACATGTTGTGGGTCTCAGCTTACAGACACATGTTCAGACTGTAGAAGAGGATTTCTTTTAGAATATGTCTCCTTTAAATGTTTTCTGTAATGAAATAAAGTGAAGGCGGAGCTGCAACGTTCAGGTGTCTCATAATGATCTAAAGAAAGTCCTCAGGTGTGTTTGACCGTGTTCTGAACCGATCAGGACTTTGTCTCTGGATTTTATTACATTTCACTGATCGCTCACTTCATCTGAAGATAAGATTACTCTGAGTTTATAATCTCAATACTGCGCACCAACCCTGAGTCACACTCACCTGTCACACTCACCTGTCTGTCACCAACCCTGAGTCACACTCACCTGAGTCACACTCACCTGTCACACTCACCTGTCACACTCACCTGTCACACTCACCTGTCTGTCACCAACCCTGAGTCACACTCACCTGTCACACTCACCTGTCTGTCACCAACCCTGAGTCACACTCACCTGTCACACTCACCTGTCACACTCACCTGTCACACTCACCTGTCACACTCACCTGTCTGTCACCAACCCTGAGTCACACTCACCTGTCACACTCACCTGTCTGTCACCAACTCCTCACCTGTCTGTCACCAACCCTGAGTCACACTCACCTGTCTGTCACCAACTCCTCACCTGTCTGTCAATACCTGAGCTCCATAAATCAACAAGTACAAAGTACTAGAACCGTGTACTGGGGTATTCTCATGAATTCGGCGTTACATTGAGAGAGGACAGACTTCTTTATAATAAATCCTCAGGTGTTTAAAACACGTCGTGCAGGTGGAGCAGCGGACAGTGACGTCACTCCTCCACCTCCGTGGAGTTCACACTTCATTGATAAAGGTTTGGTTCAGAGTCACCGTGAGGATGAAGGAAACACTTAAACAGAGGAGGGGGCTGGGTTACCGGTGAGCCGTTCTCCCTTAAATTCATCAAAATGCTGAGGAGGTCTGGCGTACATCCGGGACTTACCGTGGGCTGCTAGCATGCTAAAGGCTAGGCTAGCATTAGGCTAGTTAAGTTTATCGGTTTTAAAGTTCAAACTAACTCAACTAACTCACCAAAGTCAAACAAACAGAGATAACAACAGCAGCCAACACAGATTCATTTCGCTCTCTTTAAAACCAAACTCATAACTAAGAAGCGTTTTGTGAACATTAATCAGCCGTCTTACCTGTTAACGACAGCTAGCAGTCGGCTAACTAACTTCAGCTGCTAACAACAAGTTTCTTCTTCCGGTCTTAACGTCCAGCTGTTAGTTTACTGACGTCATGACCGAGACACCGGAGAAAAACAACCGGGAGAAGAATCCAAGAGAAGCCTGAGATAACAACAGACTGAACCAGGAAGAGTTCAACTACACACACACACACACACACAGAAACACACACACACACACACACACACACACACACACACACACACACACACACACACACACACACACACACACACACACACACACACACACACACACACACACACACACACACACACACACAGAGACACACACAGAGACACACACACACACACACACACACACACACAGAAACACGCGCACACACACACACACACACACACACACACACAGAAACACACACACACACAGAGACACACACACACACAGAGACACACACACAGAGACACACACACACACACACACACACACACACACACACACACACACACACACAGAAACACACACACACACACACACACACACACACACACAGAAACACACACACACACACACACACACACACACACAGACACACACACACACACACACACACACACACACACACAGAAACACACACACACACACACACACAGACACACACACACAGACACACACACACACACACACACACACACACACACACAGAAACACACACACACACACACACACAGACACACACACACACACACACACACACACACACACACACACAGACACACGCACACACACAGACACACACACACACACACAGACACACACACACACACACACACACACACACACACTCAAAGTTGTGTTTCAGGTTTGTTCAGTGACATCATTACTCATTTTGTCATTGTTCTGTCTTACTTGATTGTTGTTGTTGTTTTTGGTCCCACACTTACCTTAAAGGAGCGGTATGTGACTCACACACCTAGTGTTTAAAATGGGTACTGCAGTCCAAAGAGAGCTGTATCATCCACTCTGCAGAGAAGGTGATTGGCTGCAACCTGCCGTCTCGCTCCACGACCTGCACGCCTCCAGGACCCTGAGGCCGACCCCTCTCGCCCCCGCACACAGACTGTTTGAGACCCTCCCCCCTGGTAAGAGGGGGGAGGGTCCTCCCCTCAGGCTGGATGATAGACCCCGTCTATTAATGCATGGAAGTTAACCGTGGAAGATATGAAAGAAACAGAGAAGATGAATTCATGTGTTACTGGAAGTGAACGGACAAAGGAAAGTGATGACGTGGATAATAACAGGTATGTAAATTATAAAAGCATCTGCTCAGTGAATTGTAGAATCTTGTAGTTGTAGAAATTAAATTATATTAAATTAAGAGATTAGTGAAAGAACAACCCCCCCTCCCCCATTCTATTTACTTTTATTTTCATTTTATTAGTAGTATTATTTTGTCTTTATAAATCTTATTTTAATTATCTTTTTTCTCTTCGTACCTTTTCTTTGGATTTTTATTTTATTTCATGTTGTATTTATTCTTTTTTTTTTTATTATATTAAATATAAAAATGTGCGCGGATGAACAAAACTTGTGATGAAATGACAACTTGTAATGAAGTAAAACAGCCGGCAATCAAGTGTTAAAAAAAAAGACCAAAACCTCTCCCCACAGGAACAGTGTCTTCCCCTCTGCCGTCAGCCTGATGAACAATGTCCCCCCCCCCCCCCCCCCCCTCCTCCCCCCTCCTCCTCCCCCTCCCTCCCCTCCCCCCCCTCCCACATAACCCAGACTCAGAGTATTTATTTCCTTTGTGACTCACTCCTCCTGTGTGTGAATGTACTTGGTAATAAAAAACTATTCTGATTCTTAAACCAAACAATTTCAAATCTGAAGTTGTGTTTTGATTTTTAACTTGTTTTCTGTGATGAGAATCAACTCGGATATAAAGATGTAGGACTAAGTTCCTTCAGAGAGGGGGCGCTGTTGGCTGAGTGGTTAGAGGGCACGCCCCACGTACAGATGCTGTACTCCTCCAAGCGGGGCGGCCCGGTTCAAATCCGACCTGTGGATCCTTTCCTGCACATCTCCCCGCTCTCTCTCTCTGATTTCAGACTCTCCACTGTCCCACCTCTACAAAGAAATCTAAAATAATAAAGTTCCTTCAGAGAGAGGAGGCCGTGACCTCTGCCCTCACACACACACAAGCTCCTCCCCCCTGAAATGAAACACGTGGTGGTTGATGTATGATGATGATAGTTTTATTGCCATAAACAGTGTAGGAAAAAATTAACAACAAAAAAAGTTAAAACAGCCGTTTTTTATTCTATAGTACAGTGAAGCGATTCAAAGTGTTCATCAGCGACAAACACGTTCTGAAAGCGACGCGACCGAAAACCACCGACTGAAGGTTGAAACGCTGCTCGTCTGATCCACACTGAGAGCTCACCTGGGCCAGGTGCACGCCCTCCGCAGGTTCAAGAGCGGGAAATCAATGAATGTAGAAATCATAGTTTAAAGCACAAACTGACAATAACTTCATGGTCATAATCTATCTTACAAAACTTTTCCGGGTGGGAGTCGGCTTCAATTCTGAAAAAACAAAAAAACAGCAACAAAAAAAAAAATCCTTTAAGTTTCTTCTTTTCTGTTGGCGAGTCGACGTGTCAGCGCCACCCTCTGGTCAGGAGTATGTGGCTGCTGATTTAAATGAATCAGGGTTGCTGCATTCAAAGACAGGTGGAAGAAAAGAAGAGGTGGAGAACAGAGAGATGAAAAACGGGGCAAAAGGAAGGGAAAACAAAAAATTTAGCATAACAGGTAAGAACACATTTTTCGCCGTTTCCCTCTCTTTCATTTTAAACATTCTTTCTTCCCCTCCTTCATCCCTTCCTTTCCTCCATGATGGTGAACTCTCTCTGTACTGTCGCTGCTAGGAGACGAGACTGAGTCAGTGAGGGGAGCGAGCCCGAGAGAAGGGGAATCAGGAAAACGTGAAAAGGTGTCAAAAGAGAAAAGACAGAAATTCAAACATCCAATCACGTCGCAGAACAAACGACACACAGGAAATACTTCTCACGATGCGGTCTTCACTTTTTGTCACCTGTTCTGTTTCTTGTTTAACTCGAGGGAGGGGGGAAGGGGAGGGGGAGGGGGGAGGGGCTTGTTGGCGTCACCGTGTGGTCGAAGGCGTTCCTGATTTTTTTTTGTCGATGTTCCTTTAAAAATAAAAAGTATGAGAATGAGGTGAATCGAAGGCGAGAGAGAGACTTTGTGAATCCTCTGCTCTGTTCTCGGGTTCGTCCCGTTCAGGTGAGATTTTCAGTGTGGATCAACGGACCAATCAGAGAAGAGAACAATGTTGTTGATTAATACCTGCGTCCTCGACTCTAAATCTGATTGGACTGGACAGCTTTCCTGTGTCCGACATGTTGCAGTTATTCTGCAGACCGAGACAACCAATCAGAGGGCTTTATCTGTGCTGCGTTCAGGGACACTGTGGTAGCTTAGAAACCTCTGGACCAACCCGGAGATGCTGTCGATCCTTCGTCTGTATTATCCTGAAATTTGATTAATTTATTTCCAGAAGAGTCCGTTCTGTTAGGAAGCCATTTTTCCTTTTTTTTTTACACTGGACTTGAACGCAGCATTAAGGAGTTTCAGGTTTTTAAGGGAGCCAAACGGACAATTATCCCACAGTCAGTGAACGCAGCACCTGTTTTCTCCGGCTTCTCAGCTCTCCACTCTGATTGGTTCAGCTATGTAACAGGTGTCCTACCAGCAGTGCATCATGGGAGTTGTAATCAGATCATCGCCACTCTAAAGCTTCAAACTTTTCTTCTTAATTAAAACAAAAAAGTTTCCATAAAGTGAAGTCTGCTGCACAAACCTGTGGGTGGGCGGAGCTTGTCTAGAGGCCGTCCCAACAAAGACTAAGCCCCGCCCACCAGGGACGACACGCAGCTCAAATCAAACACCGACACTTTGATGACAAAATATGTAAAAAGACTCTCAGCTCCAAACTGGGATGTCTGATTAATGAGTCACCACGGCAACAAGCGACAGCAAAGAAAGAAAATAAAAAGGTTAGCCTCTGACTGGACCAATCAGGATGAGGGGGCGTGTCTACAAAATACAAAAACGGCTTTACAGGTTAAACGCCTGGGCTTCATTCTGTTGGCGAGTAGATGTTGAGTGACCTTTGAGGCCGGCGGCAGAGGAGGGGGTGGGGCTACAGGACAAAGCAGGTATGACATCACAGTAAGCAGAGGTGGAGGTGAGGAAAGGGGGCGGGGCTGAGAAATCCAAAGTTGGGACATGCATTCACAAGCTGCTCGTTGTGTTTGTGTTACAGATTTATTACTCAGTGTCAGAGTGTGTGTCATCTTAGTTCCCACTAAGAATAAATATTCTGCTCAAACGGAACTCAAACAGGAAGAAGAAGAAAAAGCAGCAGCAGAAGAAGAAGAAGAAGAAGAGGAAGAAGAGGAAGAAGAGGAAGAGGAGGGCGGCGTCTGCTCGATCGCTGTCAGTCAGTCAGAGAGGAAGGAAAGCTAACCGTGCCGTTTAAACTCATCCAGTTGGCGTTTTTCTTTTTCCTCGTTAAAGTTCTCTATCTGTCCCCCCTCCCCCTCCCCCCTCCCCCCCCCCCTTCCCCTCCCCCCTCCCTCCCCCTGCCCCCCCTCCCCCTCCGGCCCTCTCGGCCTTCAGTCTCTTTAAGGTTTTTCCTTGGGGATCACCTCCTCTCGTGGCTTCGCTCCGCCGAAGATGGCAGAGTTGGGGTTGGCGACCTGGTTGAGCGGCGCGGCGACGGTCCGGGGCTTCAGCTGCAGCCGAGGCCGCTGAGCGCGCTCCTCTGGACGACGTAAACAAACAAACAAACAAACAAACAAAGAGAGGAAAACAGTTACACACTCTGGATTCATCCAGTCATCAAACTCTCAAAGGTTTCATGTTTGACATTCTGAATATTATTACATTTGATCTTCACAAACGAGAGGAGAGGAGGAGAAGAGGAGAGGAGGAGAGGAGGGGGGCAGTAGGAGAGGAAACAAGAGGAGAGGAGAGGAGGAGAGGAGGAGAAGAAGGGGGCAGTAGGAGAGGAAACAAGAGGAGAGGAGAGGAGGAGAAGAGGACAGTAGGAGAGGAAACAAGAGGAGAGGAGGAGAAGAGGAGAGGAGGACAGTAGGAGAGGAAACAAGAGGAGAGGAGAGGAGGAGAGGAGGAGAAGAAGGGGGCAGTAGGAGAGGAAACAAGAGGAGAGGAGAGGAGGAGAAGAGGACAGTAGGAGAGGAAACAAGAGGAGAGGAGGAGAAGAGGAGAGGAGGACAGTAGGAGAGGAAACAAGAGGAGAGGAGAGGAGAGGAGGAGAGGAGGGGGGCAGTAGGAGAGGAAACAAGAGGAGAGGAGAGGAGGAGAGGAGGAGAGGAGGACAGTAGGAGAGGAAACAAGAGGAGAGGAGGAGAGGAAACAAGAGGAGAGGAGGAGAGGAGGGGGCAGTAGGAGAGGAAACAAGAGGAGAGGAGAGGAGAAGAGAAGAGGAGAGGAGGGGGGCAGTAGGAGAGGAAACAAGAGGAGAGGAGGAGAGGAAACAAGAGGAGAGGAGGAGAGGAGGGGGCAGTAGGAGAGGAAACAAGAGGAGAGGAGAGGAGAGGAGGGGGGCAGTAGGAGAGGAAACAAGAGGAGAGGAGAGGAGGAGAGGAGGGGGGCAGTAGGAGAGGAAACAAGAGGAGAGGAGGAGAGGAGGAGAGGAAACAAGAGGAGAGGAGGGGGTAGTAGGAGAGGAAACAAGAGGAGAGGAGAGGAGAGGAGGAGAGGAGGAGAAGAAGGGGGCAGTAGGAGAGGGCAGTAGGAGAGGAAACAAGAGGAGAGGAGGAGAGGAGGGGGGCAGTAGGAGAGGAAACAAGAGGAGAGGAGAGGAGGAGAGGAGGGGGGCAGTAGGAGAGGAAACAAGAGGAGAGGAGGGGGCAGTAGGAGAGGAAACAAGAGGAGAGGAGGGGAGGAGGGGGCAGTAGGAGAGGAAACAAGAGGAGAGGAGGGGAGGAGGGGGCAGTAGGAGAGGAAACAAGAGGAGAGGAGGGGGCAGTAGGAGAGGAAACAAGAGGAGAGGAGAGGAGGAGAGGAGAGGAGAGGGCAGTAGGAGAGGAAACAAGAGGAGAGGAAACAAGAGGAGAGGAGAGGAGGGGGCAGTAGGAGAGGAAACAAGAGGAGAGGAAACAAGAGGAGAGGAGAGGGCAGTAGGAGAGGAAACAAGAGGAGAGGAGAGGGCAGTAGGAGAGGAAACAAGAGGAGAGGAAACAAGAGGAGAGGAGGGGGCAGTAGGAGAGGAAACAAGAGGAGAGGAGGGGGCAGTAGGAGAGGAAACAAGAGGAGAGGAGAGGAGAGGAGGGGGCAGTAGGAGAGGAAACAAGAGGAGAGGAGAGGGCAGTAGGAGAGGAAACAAGAGGAGAGGAAACAAGAGGAGAGGAGGGGGGCAGTAGGAGAGGAAACAAGAGGAGAGGAAACAAGAGGAGAGGAGGGGGCAGTAGGAGAGGAAACAAGAGGAGAGGAGGAGAGGAGGGGGCAGGAGGAGAGTCTGGCTCCAGGTGAATTCTCCTCTTTATATCCTGCTGTGTTCTCACATCAGCTCACTCTGACTTCCTGCACAATAAAAACTGATAGAAACAAATAAAAACCTTCAGACGGTTCCCTGAAGTCTGTCGCTCCTCCGCGAGGAGGGGGTCCCCCCTCCCTAAAGCGACCGGCTCCGGGACCTCCACCTCCACCTGCGCCTCCCCCCCTTCTGTCTCCAGGGCGACCGCCATTGCCACCGCCTCGTCCTCGCCCCCCTGCAAAGTCGTCAAAACCTGGACAGACGGACAGAGAGACAGACGGGTGAGTCAGCAGACAAGACGCCTTCGGGGGTCCTGCGGCGTCCGGATCCTGGACCGTGACCGATGAGCGCGAATGATCCAGGTGAAATGCATGATGGGGGGACAGAAAGGGGACGTGGTCCAGCAGCTCCTGGAGGCGGAGCCAAGCTACGAGGGTCAACCTGTTTTCCTTTAATGAGTAAAGAAAGCTGCAGGACATAACAAGGCTACTGTTAGCTTAGCATCGTTTCAGTCTGACTTTGACCTTTGACCTTAAGTCTTAAGGTTTGTTTAGCTTTTTATTCAAGTCGAGATTCTGGTGGTGTGACGACCTCGAGGGCCCTAAAATAAATTCTCTCTCTCTAAACCGGCGTCAGTGGCGCCCCACGTGCAGCAGACGCTCAGCAGCTATCACGTCACAGAACAAATAAAACGGTAACCATGGAGATAGACGTCTTCTTAAAGCTTTTCTAGAATCATTCAGTTAAATTCTAAACATCGATTCGTCGTTAAACTGTGCTGCAGTCTGATTGGCTGCAGCTCAGCAGTGTTCTGATTGGTCCGCTGCTGTCCAACCTGAGCTGCCGAACTCTCTGCCCGCACCTCCTCCTTGGCTGTCGAACTCGTCACGGCCCTCACGT
>NC_089205.1:30415908-30458408 GCF_963930695.1 Labrus bergylta
GATCAGGACCTGCAGACACCCTGATCAGAACCAATACACAGACTCTGGATCAGGACCTGCAGACACCCTGATCAGAACCAATAAACAGACTCTGGATCAGGACCTGCAGACACCCTGATCAGAACCAATACACAGACTCTGGATCAGGACCTGCAGACACCCTGATCAGAACCAATACACAGACTCTGGATCAGGACCTGCAGACACCCTGATCAGAACCAATAAACAGACTCTGGATCAGGACCTGCAGACACCCTGATCAGAACCAATACACAGACTCTGGATCAGGACCTGCAGACACCCTGATCAGAACCAATACACAGACTCTGGATCAGAACCTGCAGACACCCTGATCAGAACCAATAAACAGACTCTGGATCAGACACCCTGATCAGAACCAATAAACAGACTCTGGATCAGGACCTGCAGACACCCTGATCAGAACCAATAAACAGACTCTGGATCAGAACCTGCAGACACCCTGATCAGAACCAATACACAGACTCTGGATCAGACACCCTGATCAGAACCAATACACAGACTCTGGATCAGGACCTGCAGACACCCTGATCAGAACCAATACACAGACTCTGGATCAGAACCTGCAGACACCCTGATCAGAACCAATACACAGACTCTGGATCAGGACCTGCAGACACCCTGATCAGAACCAATAAACAGACTCTGGATCAGGACCTGCAGACACCCTGATCAGAACCAATAAACAGACTCTGGATCAGGACCTGCAGACACCCTGATCAGAACCAATACACAGACTCTGGATCAGAACCTGCAGACACCCTGATCAGAACCAATAAACAGACTCTGGATCAGGACCTGCAGACACCCTGATCAGAACCAATACACAGACTCTGGATCAGGACCTGCAGACACCCTGATCAGAACCAATACACAGACTCTGGATCAGGACCTGCAGACACCCTGATCAGAACCAATACACAGACTCTGGATCAGGACCTGCAGACACCCTGATCAGAACCAATACACAGACTCTGGATCAGAACCTGCAGACACCCTGATCAGAACCAATAAACAGACTCTGGATCAGGACCTGCAGACACCCTGATCAGAACCAATAAACAGACTCTGGATCAGGACCTGCAGACACCCTGATCAGAACCAATACACAGACTCTGGATCAGGACCTGCAGACACCCTGATCAGAACCAATACACAGACTCTGGATCAGACACCCTGATCAGAACCAATACACAGACTCTGGATCAGGACCTGCAGACACCCTGATCAGAACCAATACACAGACTCTGGATCAGGACCTGCAGACACCCTGATCAGAACCAATACACAGACTCTGGATCAGGACCTGCAGACACCCTGATCAGAACCAATACACAGACTCTGGATCAGAACCTGCAGACACCCTGATCAGAACCAATAAACAGACTCTGGATCAGGACCTGCAGACACCCTGATCAGAACCAATACACAGACTCTGGATCAGGACCTGCAGACACCCTGATCAGAACCAATACACAGACTCTGGATCAGGACCTGCAGACACCCTGATCAGAACCAATAAACAGACTCTGGATCAGGACCTGCAGACACCCTGATCAGAACCAATACACAGACTCTGGATCAGGACCTGCAGACACCCTGATCAGAACCAATACACAGACTCTGGATCAGAACCTGCAGACACCCTGATCAGAACCAATAAACAGACTCTGGATCAGAACCTGCAGACACCCTGATCAGAACCAATACACAGACTCTGGATCAGGACCTGCAGACACCCTGATCAGAACCAATAAACAGACTCTGGATCAGAACCTGCAGACACCCTGATCAGAACCAATACACAGACTCTGGATCAGAACCTGCAGACACCCTGATCAGAACCAATACACAGACTCTGGATCAGGACCTGCAGACACCCTGATCAGAACCAATAAACAGACTCTGGATCAGACACCCTGATCAGAACCAATACACAGACTCTGGATCAGACACCCTGATCAGAACCAATACACAGACTCTGGATCAGAACCTGATGTTTTGAGACCGTGTGAATGACTCTGTCTCTGCGGACACATGATGCAGCCATGCGGGCAGCGTGCAGCCGCAGCCCCGCCACCACCTCCACCTGCTGCGGCCTACTCCACCCCGGAGCTGCTTCTTCAGCGCAAACACGAAACAAACAGACGTTATTCTACCAGAACACCGGTCCGATCCCTGCCACATGTGTCCGTTTGTTTCGTTAGCTTCGTGCTAACAGCTAGCCTGTATGCTCCGGGACCGCGGTGTTTCCCAGCCTCTCTCGCCGGGCCCTACTCACTCCTGCCGGGTCTGCTAAGCAAGCGCAGGGCGGGACGAGCTCCGGGGCCTGGCCGCCAGCACCGAGGCTCGGGGCGGACAGCGACGGGGAACAAAGCGGCACACTGGCCCGGGTTAATATTTGAAACATGCGGCAGACTTGCCGCGCGAAGCAGAAACTCACGCTCTGCCGCCAAAGCTACCGTAGGCCCGGTCCCGGTCGTCGTAGCTGTCGTAGTCCGCCATTACTGCTGCTGTGTGTCGGAGGAGGAGGTCCTACACGTCACACACTGACTGAGTTTAGCTGGCCACAGAGCGCCTGACCGGGTTTACTGACACTTTGGGAAAAGGAAACTTTTATTTGAAAGCTTTTTTTAGATACAGAAGTGCAGGAAGATAAACCAGGTAACATGTATCTCAGGGACAGATGTAAATTAGTTTTTTTTTTTAGCTAACTCTGGCCAAACTGTTGTGTTGTGCATGTAAAAAAAAACAAAAAACTATGATGATTAAGATGATTATCATCAAAACATTTTAAAAATGTATACAGGATAAATAATTGCTATTTGTGAAATAAATTATAAAACATTTTATTTATTAAGCACTTTACATTTAACACATTTTTTATTGTGCTACAAGCAAAAATTGGAGCATAAAAACATTTTGAAGTAAACAAATAAGAGCAGGCAGAGTTGAAAACAACTACAGAAAAAACATCTGGGGTGGTGATGATCCAGAAAACATCCTTTTAAAGATAAGGCTCCTTAAATTATTGAATCTAAGCATTATAGATACATATTATATGGTTATCAATTGCAATTCTTATTTTCAATCGCTGCTCTTACACAAAATATTGTTCAGAAACTCGCATGTTGAAATGGAGACCTTGAATTATTATGTGAGAGAAGGGGAAGAATCCTAACCATCCATGGTTCAATCTCCTCAGAGAGGAATTCTGAGTTTGGGGACGGTGTATTTTATGTCTTAATTTTTACACTAGTAAATCAAAAACCTGAGCTTCATTCACTGTTTATTAATTGTAAATAACGACACATTTTAATGGGATATTGTGAGAAACAAATTTGAGAATTGTTTTAATTTAAAGTTTCACGTTTTAGTAAAAAAAACATATAAATCGATTTGAAAAGGTCACAATGAAAATGCAGTGCCAACTACTTTATAATGTTGCAGAAGACAAAGAGACATACTTCAGTAAGTCCATCCTGCAGTGAAGAGCATTTTTCGTATTTCTCCACCATAAACGACTGTCAGATAAAAAGAAAGCAAAGAAAACACAAACACCTGACTCCTGAACAACTTTTATTTGCATCTTATATTAATCCTTCTCCAGAGAAACATTGATCTATTAAATTATCAACAAATATTTGCTACATTTCTGTTAAAATAAATACAGCAACAGATCTATCAAAAAATATATAAATATGCTCAAAGATGTATTCTTCTTTCTCCTCTATGTGTTTTGCCTTAAGGACTGAAAACTTCAAATCAGTGGTTTAAGTTTAGTCTGACTGCTCTTATCCACCGGTGCCTAAACTAATTTATCTACAGACTGAGCTGAACTTTTCAAAACCAAACAAGGGTCAACAAGAAGGGGCGCCAGAAAGCCTAGCAGTTATGCCATGGAGGCTATAGTGCTCATTGCAGCAGTCCTGGGTTCAAATCATGTCATCATCCACTTCCTGTGTCTCTACAGCTGTTCTATCCAATAAAGGTAAAAAGACAGCAAAAAAATATATAAGTTAAAAAAAAAAAAAAAATCAACAACGAGCTACGTTAACAAGACAAACATTCAAACACGTTTCTTACATGTTGCCCTACAATAATTTTACACAAACAACAAAAATATTAGGAACACATTTCAATTGAAGTTTTTAAATCTGATATAGAAATGAAACATCTGGGGTTCTTTTACTCTGCTCACTTGTTGGTCTTGAAGACATCTAGGTCCTCTGTGAGGCCTTTCATGTGGTCCATGTTCAGGTCTGACAGACCGCAGAGTTCCTGTTTTAGAACTCTTGAAAACCACTTTCTAAATCTGTTGAATGTTTTGTATTGTCCTGCAAGTCATATACACAACAGTAAGTCCAGAACCCAGGGCCTACGCCTTCCTAGTTCTTGTAAAAAACTCTTGTAGCTGATCAAGGCATCTTGGGGATTTTCATTTCTCTTACAGCATTCTGTGGGATCTTGTTAGTATTGTGTAGATCTAGTGGAGTGTTGAAGGACAGGACTTCTCTTGCAGAGCTTTGGTTTGATGTGTGGAGGTTAAACTCATCCACTGTAGCTATTCCTCTGGTCAAAAAGAAATCTTTTGCACAGATCTTGCAGAGAACTCACAGACATCGTGGAGGTCTTTTAGGACTACAACAGAAGCTCTTGTAGGACGAAGGGATCCTGACAATCTCTTGTAGATCTTAAACAGGCTCTCAGGTAAAGCCTTGTGGATGCTCAAGTCCAGATCTACAGAGACATGTAAGGTTTTACAGCTCATGGATCTTTTAAAGGTCTGGCAGAGTTCCTTGGAGATCTTGCTATATAACATATTCCATCGGCATGGATATGGTCTATTGAAGATCTTGTGGAGATGGTTTGAATATCTCACAGATGATATACAGTTCTAGTAAAAGCCAACTAAATCTTTGAGGCATTTCTTTGATCTTGTAGACCAATCACAGAATTCTTAAGGGAAATGATAGAACTCTAAAAAACTGGTAGATCTTAAAAACAATCATAGATATTGTAGACCTGTTGTAGTGTGTGTGGAGGTTTGACAGAGACAGTGCAGATCTTGTATAAATCCAGTAGAGGTTATACAGCTTTTTTATCTGACATGATTTGTGGCTCTCTATCAGTGATCTTGTAGGATTTGGGGTTTAAAAGATCCCCTGAAGCTGTTGGAATGGTTCAGAAGTCCTGTAGATATCGAGAGTCTAAGCAGAGGTCTGACAGATCCTTGAAATATGTAACAGAAGTCGAGTTTTTCCTGTAAGTCCAGAAATAGTTGTGCAGATCTTGATCTTGCCACATTCTTGTAGGGCCTGTGCTGAATGTAGTTCTCGATCTTGTAGATCTGTCAGAGGTTGATCAGGGTCTATCTCAGTCCAGCAGATGTGGATGTTGAGGTTTTTGGAGGACATGTAGTGATTTCTTTTCAGCAGCTTCCGTGTGTATCGGGTTCTTCAGGGATTCCCTTCAGGTTTGGGGGAGGGGAGTCGCTCTGTGGCGGTGAGGCTCGTGGTGTTCGCTGTCTCAGATCCTTTGACTGGACATCCGTCTCATTAGGAATCATGGATTTCCCCAAAGCCTGGAGGCACAGGAACAAACCACAATATAATTGAGTGTATCTGCTTAAAGGCAATAACGCAAACCAGAACAAACTGGAATAAAAATAACAAACTTTGTTTGACCTAACCATTAACGAGCCAAATGCAACGAAATTTCGTTCTTATCTGCACTGTAAAGTACAAGTTTGAATGACAATAAAGAAAGTCTAAGTCTAAGTCTAAGTTGAACGTTTTACCTGATTTTCAGCCAGCGCCTCCTTAGCCATGTAGTGCTCCCTCTTTATCTTCACCTCCACCTCCTCTGGGATGTCGGGGACCGTCAGGTCGATCAGACGGCCGATGAAGAAGACCACATGCTGAAGAAGAGAGAGTGGAAGAGCACCAATCAGGTCACAAGAGGAACAAGCTGGATCCAAACATGTCTCTTATCAACTGATTCACACTTCGTAGGCTGCCAAGAAACACAAAGATTTCCAGCTTGTAAGTGAAGACTGATTGATCAGACACATGGGAAAAATGTTATTCCCGGTAGAACCACAATAATGAATTTCTACAATTCTGAATGGATCCAAAACATCCAGACAGGATCTTAGTATACTAATGGAGCAGGAGGTGTTGGTCTTGGTGCTGCTATCATTAGCTAGCTCTCAGAGTTGGTAATATATGGCTGTGTCTCTCATACTAACATACTGCCAGTACTGTGTATGGACGATTGTTAGAGCCCACTTTGGGTTCTACAAGAGGAAGTTTGAGCTGACGTATTCAGTATGCAGTGTCTGTAAAATGAAAGTGAAGAACTTCAGGAAGGATTAAATGGCCCCAGCTAACATCATACACCCCCCGACATGAGTTCAAATAAGTGGAACAAACTACTGCTGACCAACTGCTGACGGCATCACTTTGCAGATCTACAGCCAACTCTGAAGAGACAATCAAATGAAGAAGATCGATCTGTTTCATTTCAAACACCGGCCTCAAACAGCGTCCTTTTCAGACTATAAGCTAGTTTCTGAAAAATACTGTGTTGAGCCCAAAAATATGATTCATATGAAAGTATTTTAAAATGTCCAATGTTCCTCGGTGTATTTACATCATTGCAAAAAGCTGATAGAAAACATTACAAATATAGCAGTTATAGCAACAAGCAGTTGAGGCTGGAACAGGAGGCGGCTGCTGTGCATTCTGGGAGTTGTTGTCTTTCATCCAGGAGCCAAAAAGACACTTTCTCCCTTTTCTCGGTCAAGAAGGCACCAACTTCAAAATGTATTTCACATTTCTACTACATATATGACCCAATGTCAATACAGATTCATGTTTTAAGTGAAGGATCCCTTTAAGCATCCCAGTCGACAGAGGAAGCTGGTTTTGTCCTCCAGTATTTGAACTTAAGCGAATTTGCAAATACCAATATTTTGCTTTGGGTCATTTGTTCCAAAATCTGCACAAACTTATCGATTTGTCTAATGGAGTCACAATGCTGTGTTGGTCTGAACGCAGACTGAATGAACCTCCATGTGGGAGACACTGACCTCAAACACGATGACAAAGGTGAGTCTGATGGCGAGGAGGTGATAGTACTCAGGGAGGTGTTCTCCTTCATGATCCCTGAAACCTAAATACCTGCAAGCCAAAACAAAGTTACAGCCTCTGCATCATGTGTGTTTCCTGATCGTTGATCTGCGTGCTATGGCCGACCTGCAGGGCATGTGCTGCTGGCTGTAGTTGCTCGGTGATGTTGCCAAGGTAAAGTTGATGTAGCCGGTCAGAGTGCTGTCCTTGATGTAGCGATAGTACAGACGAGGCACGAAGGACGAGGTGAACGCTATGAGGAACGCCTAAAGACACAAGGTCAAAGGTTAGATTATAGTGACGATGTCTAATCCACATACAGGCGAGACGCTGACATGTCTTACATTGCTTAGAACTGCGATGTGTGCGATGCAATGCAGGATGGAAAACCAGATGCCTATGTCCTGAGCTCGCTCCGCCACTGGGCGGCGATATTCAGTCACAAACTTCTGAGCGTCCAAACGGATCTCCACCCAGTTATTGATCAGAGCAAAGAGCGGAGCGAGAGGACACGCCGCCACAAAGATGGTGATAAAACCAAACTGTAGCACTGAGGGAAAACAACGATGAATAAACATTACACCGCCTTCAGTCTAACTCCCTGTCAGCCAATCAGAACACAGAATGTGTGTCACCTCTGTATTCAATCCAACAGCACAAGGCTTACCCATCTCCAAGTATTCACTGAAGAGCCCCTCACAGACCAGCAGCTGGTAGTCTGCCTCCCAGGGAGAAACCTCCTCCGGCTCTTCCCCTTTCGCTTCCCCCGACTCCTCCTTCATCTCTTTTGGACGGCGACGAAGCTTCTTCTTCTGCCACCACGTCCTCAACTTCCTGCCATGTGATAAGCCACCAGTCGTACTTTCAGTTTGAGAGAACGTCTTAAACATTCATCGTTAAACAGATCACGGACGCTTGTGAGACAAAGATGAAACTTTTCTATATTTTGTACTTTGTATTGAAAACACCTGAATCTCTGTGTCCTGATCTCAACATCTCATTTTAAACAACTTATTTTTAAGTTGTTTAATTACTGTCTGTGTGTGTGTGTGTGTGTGTGTGTGTGTGTGTGTGTGTGTGTGTGTGTGTGTGTGTGTGTGTGTGTGTGTTTACGGGTAGATGAACTCCTGGATGTTGTTGATCAGCTGTTTTCCCACCATGATGACGAGCAGCTCCTGAGCCAGTTCAATCAGACATCCACCCGCTCCGCACTTTAAACAAACACAAACAAAGAGCTCTAATGGTCTTTTCTCTTCTGATTGGATGAGCTTTACTCACAGAATCAGAAGGCAATGAGGTTCAGAGAGCTTCACACAAGACATCAAGACATCAAGACAAAAGCAACACATCAGAAAACAAACTAAAGACATTCTAATAAAATGTCCAATAAAACCCAGAAAGAAGATCAAAAAGAAGATAAACCAGAGGAATAAGAAAGATCAAATACAGGATCAGAGTGGATTTAGAACAAGAAACTTCACACACATGTTTTGAGGAGCTCTGAGACTTATTTACACTGAAGAAGAGGAGGAGGATATGTGACCTTTAAGATTTATTTTAGGCTTTTACTCCTTTATTTGACAGGACAGTGGGTAGAGTAGGAAGTCAGGGAGTGAGGATTAACATGGAGCCCTAGTCAGACTTAAACCGAGCCGCCTGCTTGTAGGACTTTAGTCGTCTTACACATAATGCAACCTAACTGCTCAGCCATCTTTTCTTTCCACTGTTCCCTCTGGGTGACGATATTATCTAACATACTTTCATTCTCATCACCTCCATCACCACCACAGAGGGACTGACTCACGTCTTCGTTACGAACTCCAAACAGAGTGTTGTAGTGTCCAGGGTAACCAACGAACCTGAACACAAACAATCAAACAGCATATTTAGATCATCATTATGTGTCACACAGTCAGTGAATGTTTTTGCTGTTTTTCATGGCAGCATCATTCCATCCAAGTATGATCCTGCATGCACGATTCTTCATTAAATCCACTGAAGACGTTAGAAATCTATGAAATCTACAAGTAATGGTTTATTAAAGTTGATAATAAATCCCCTCTGTTTGACTTGGGTAAGGTGTTTTTTAGAGTTTTATTGGGTTAATTTGTGAATTGTTGTTAGCCCCATAGGGCCGCCTTATGGTGGGGCGTAATAGTACACGAAGACACAGGGAGGTGAGCGTGTATTAACACAGCGTGCTGGATACATGAAGAATGGGCGAGCGAGAGAGAGAGAGAGAGACTGTGTTAGTTCTCAGCATGAGCTAAGGCCCACAGTAGCCTATGCTTAACTGGATAACAGGACTTTAGTGCACCTGTAACACCGTCAGTTTAAATCTAAAGGTGGTGTAATGGTGGGACAACGTTGTTGAGATGTGAAGCTTCTGCTGTCTCATTATACATCGTGTCTCTCACACTTTCACAACACACCAACATGCGAAATAAAATCTCACACCAGGACACCAATATTACACCATTGCAGACTCACTTTAAAAGAAGGTGTAGCTTCTTTACGGTGATGTTAAACTTGAAGCTACAGGTAGGTTACAAAACTGGCTGGTTGTTATCATCATCAGCCTGCAGGAGGCGCTATATCTTACTGCTTTTAAATGTTTCCCCTCACTTTGATCACATTCACCAATTATATACAAAGAAAGACGGGACTAAAAAAGGGAAAGAATTAAAATGAAGTGGGGAAGCTGAAAACAGAAGAACATTGATTTTGGGATTAGCCAATGAAAGCATACCTCTTTAAATGAACCAGGCAGTGCTTACCTGCCTTTGAAGAATGCGATGTACACCGGAGACGAGTAGAAGTTAACAAACTGGAAGATGAAAACTTTGAGAATGAACATGTCTTCGTATTTAGTCTGAGTCCGATGCATCTCTGAAAGATATAAAGAGAAAACACAGAATAATCAGGCAGAAACGCCTCATACCTGTTTTCGAACCTGTTTGAGTTCCTGCCCCATGAAGATCAGAACCTTACACTCTAAACTTTCTAAACACCCAGTTGTTTTATTTTTAAACACAGGATGAATATATTAAATAACTAAAAAGAGACTAAATTATCATTTTGTAAAAAGTCTGGGGATAAGGAGGGTGAAGACAAAGGTGTGACTCACCCCAGCGGGTGAGGGTGTGGGCCAGTGAAGTGTAAACTCTGGACAACATGAGGATGACCAACAGGTTCAACACAGATCCTGAAAGACTGGCTATCCTCGCAGCCTGAACACACACACACACACACACACAGAGTCAATAAGTTGTGGAGTCCCCCAGGGAAGCGTCCTGAAGCCTTTTATTTTTTGTCCATTAAACCTCATGTAGCCTTAAAGAAAAACTTCAGAGATGTGCTGTACTCACAGACAAACTGACAAATTTGTTGCCAGACCTGTAGATGATAATTCTGAGGATGCTTCGATACAGAATGATGGCGATGAGGAACATCATCACCACAATCATCTGCACATAGGAAGTTCAACTTAGGCTTACCATTCACTGACATTTAAGTCAAACACTGAAGTACTAAACACACACTGGGTTTTTTGAGCGATCAGATTTTCTCTTAAAAAACTATTTTTTTAATCAGTCCTGAATTAGTCTCACATGTGGGCCGATACATTAACTGATATTATTTAATGAATTTAAACAAATACACAGACTAACTAATGATTACATTTTTACAGCTGACCTGTTTTAAAAAGATCTCAAGTTCGATGAGTCTATGCAAGAGACTCACCATGATAAGGATGGCCATGCAGCCAGTCAGAGTTCTGCTGAATCGTTTGTTCTCAGGAAAGTAAGGTTCCTCTGCTCCTGTCACTGGGTTCCTCGTGGTCATCGGCGCCATTGCTGTGAACTCTGGACGAGGTCGCTCCTGTGATCATAGGGGACGCCATCCATGATGTTTCATGATCTATCAACCTGACTTGTCCTCTTGTACAGTGATTATCAAACATTCATTATGTTTTACCTCGATGTCCTCAAACTGGGAACAATCCCAGCGGTGGGCCAGAGTTGAACACGTTCTCTTCCAGTACTCGAGGAAGGTGACGGCCCACAGCGACATGAAGACGCTGAGAAACACTGTTCCTGCATTGTCAAACAACAGACCTACCTACACAGAGAGACAGACAGAGAGAGGACAGCGTTTAGAGAAAAGATTTCAGGAATATCACTGGGAAGATTCATAAGGCCCAAACTGTGCTCAGACACAAGTATCGCAAACTTTCAGGTAACATTACTCATGTAAGTCCCACCTTTGGGATCATTTGTAAGAAAAACAAGAGTTGAGATAAAAGTTGAAACCCCACCCCAATCCCACTGACCAATCCCTAAGTGAGGTGGGTGTGATGTCAGATTTTCTTGGTGGACAGACAGGTACCTTGTAGGTGACGCAGATGCTTGAGTAATTCCAGTAGGAGCAGATGTTACAGAGAGGACACATGACTAAGTTGTTGCTGCTGTCACACACCTCCCTCCTAAACACATACACATACAACAACAATACACACACACACACACACACACACACACACACACACACACACACACACACACACACACACACACACACACACAGAGTTAATATCTGTAAAAACCGTGTGTAGGTAAATCTGAGTGTCGTCAGCATATTAACAGAGAGAAACAAATGTTGTGATACTTTTTGAAAACCTCAGCTCTATTTTTGACCTCACTAAACTTCTGTTATAAATCATGTGACTTTAAGGGTAGTTCTGGTATTTGGAAATTTAGTTTTTTTGCAGCTTTGGCTCAGTGGTAGAGTCGGTCATCTCTCAACAGGACGATAGGGGGTTCGATCCCCAGCTCCTGCAGCCACATGTACGATGCATCCTTGGGCAAGACACTAAACCCCAAGTTGCTCCTACCGCTTCAGTTGTTTACATCCAGGCAGTAGAGCCAGGTGAAGGCTCAATGTCCCGGGCTACAGCCAGTCAGCAGGTCGCTGTGTTACAGTTAGAACATGACATTTGTCGAGCACTGTGGGCCAAGCCAACATTAGCCAGGCTAAGTGTGTAGCTTGTTTGTTGTGCCAATGTTTGAAAATATATTGGTAAAGTCAGACAGAGTTTTCACTTACGCTGGAACATCAGTGGCCATGAGCCAAAAGCCAACAAAGAAGATCAAAGTTCCAACGACGGACGCCGGCACCAGCCAGCCAGTGTAGAAACCTGCAGTCACACACCATCACTGCTGTTACCAAAATAACCCGCAGGGTGAGTAGTTATTAGATAATTATACTGCTGTAGTTACCGAGCCAGGCAAAGTAGAGCGCTATCTTCTCTCCAAAGTACGCCCTGATGTGATCCAGAGGTTGGTAGCGTTTCCAGCAGCACCATTTGGCCCAGTATGTGTACAGGGTCTGTCTCAGACTTAGAGACTGGGGGGGCACAGTGGGGTCAGGTACCTTGAAATCACCCTGCAAATACAGCATGAAAGTAGAACCAAGAGAAATATGAATTCTTCCAGCTGATGACCTCTCTGTTATGTCTTAAATCAAACGTGTGTTTGTAGTCTGAATAAAGATGGAAACAAGGGTCAGAAGGGTCTCAGTGGTGTCAGGGGTTAGAGGGATGTTAGGGGCGGGGCTCACCTCATGCAGCGGGTATGCAGCGGTGAAGACCTGCTCGTTCAGCAGGCGGTCGATTCCCACTTCCCCCTGTTTCACCAAACCGTACGGAGTCCTGGCCAAGATCTCGTAGAGCTGCAGGCACAAGAAACGATCACTGCAGGGACTCAAGATTGACTTTATGAAATACAAACGATGCATTTTCATGTAGTTCCATTACAGAACATGTAACTGAATTGTAGCTTTAACTATTTTAAATTTGTTGTCCCTAGTTCAGACCTTACATTTACAGATGAATACAGTACAGATGTTAACATACAATAAGTCTGTAGTTCCCAACCTATTTTGGCTTGTGACCCCACAAAGCTCTGAGGACCCCAGACATCCAAAACACACACAGCTTAGTGCTGGAATCATGTTATCCTTTTTCTACTGTGTTGCAGGTACACTTTAATGTTAGACCACATTAAGGCTGTTTACAGTAAAATATTGTGGGGATGAGCTCTGTGCACAAAGACGATGTGCTCAGCAAGGTGAGAGTGTATTAATGAGGCTGGAGGTTAATGCCAGACGCATGAAGCATGGGCGAGAGACAGAGACAGAGAGAGAGAGAGAGAGAGAGAGAGAGAGAGAGAGAGAGAGAGAGAGAGAGCGAGAGAGAGAGTTAGAGAGAGAGAGACAGAGAGAGTGTGCTAGTTGTTAGCATGAGCTAAGGCCCACAGTAGCCTTTGCTAAACTGGATAACGTCTAGTAGCTTAATTCAGGCTGATTGCTGCAATATATTTTGGATTGTACCTGGGCCTGTGACTTTATCGATCAATTATTAGAAGTTTCATCTGGACCCCAAGATGACCAGTAACACAAACTGGTAGTTTGAAATGAAGCTACAAAATGTATTCGTACAAATATTTCATGAGACAGGTGCGTAGGAGAGGAATGCCTCCCGCACACGTTCCAACTTGATGAGGAGAAAGTTCTACTCACTCACGAGAAGGTTTTGTGCTGACCAGAAAACAAGAAACTCTTTGAATCTCGGGCTCACAGAGATGGCTTCAGCCTCATGTAATGAGACATTATAGAAGGAACATTCTTGTGCACGTGCATTTCTTTCTCTCTCGGGATAGTGCCGTATATGACATCATTTTCTGTGTGCACCTCTGCCCACGTCTTCTCCGTGGCTCCGTACAGACTGATGTAATAAATACATTATTTATAAAAGACGGACGGCTTTAAGGAGAGGCGTGTCTATCTAAGGAACTCATTTTAAACCCTCTGGAAACACTTCACAATAGTTCAAACATAATAAACGGATGACGCAGACTGAATCTCTACTTTTCTATTAGAAAGTAAACATGTCATTGAAACTGTGTCATGTGTGTTTGTCTTGTCTTGTTTTTTTTTCATCAGCTGCTAATCCTCAAATTCCTGCGTGTGTGTGTGTGTGTGTGTTAAGTTTGTTTTCTGTGTGTTTGCAGCCGTGTGTACTCGCGGTTGTGTGTTTGTTGATGGTGTTTGAGGAGGAGGCGTCGCCGCTAGAAGCATCCGTCTGCTGACTGAAACATCCTGGAATCTGAGAGGTCAGCCGGTCCACATGTCTCAACCAATCAGACAAATCTGTGAGGGCCACGCCTCAATCCAGACTTTAAACCCTGTTCAGTCTGAACCGGGCTCTCATGTTGCTGAAACTGTTATTTAATCAGCTGATATTGAGATTGTGGCAAGCTATAAATATCTGGGGGTTGTACCTGATGACAAACCTCTAAGAAGGTTGAGCAAAGACTTTTCTTTTGAAGGAAAATTAAATCTCTTAATGTTTCTTCTGAGAGGACGACTCTCTTTGATAACATTTTGATTAAAACCTGTTTTAAATGTTTTTATTGCTGCATGGTTTGAAAGCCTGAGCTCGACCAATGAGAACAGACTTGTAAAAACAAGCAGCAGAATCTCAGGGAGGTGTCAGGCTCGGCTTCACTGGTCTGCTCAAATCACCCACTTCACAGTGAGTTTAAACTTTGACCCTCAAGTCGTCATTTTAGAGCTCCTGTGAGAGGCAGTTGTCAGGAGTTTTATGCGAGTGTGAAAAACACTTCTGTACTCACCACCTGATGTCTCTGAGTCATCTTAAAGAAATTTGTCTGGTCCTCGCTGCCCAGAAACCTGCAGACAGAACACAGGTGAGAACAGTTGCTACAATGAGCTATCAGGTCTTGTAGGTTGGCGGGGGGGGGGGGGGATTATTATATTTAAGATGTTTTAACCAGGAGAACCTCAATGAGATGAACAATCTCAGAGTGTCCTGACCGAGACAGGCAGCAGCACAATAAACAGATTACAGACACCAAATGGAGCAAATACAATTAAATCATTAAATCAGAACGGGAGGTGTATCGATTGGTGTCACCTCTCCAGCTTGTTGGTCCTGAACTGACAGGTGTAGTAGTCAGGTGGGGGGTTGGGAACGTCCTGAGAAAGAGGACTACGTAGGGACAGCCGGGACAAAACCTGCTCAGACCAGTTCACGATTGGAGCTGTGACCACCTGAAGGACACAATGAGGTTACAATGAGGACACTGTGAGGATACAATGAGGACACTGTGAGGTTACAATGAGGACACTGTGAGGTTACCATGAGGACACAGTGAGGTTACAATGAGGACACTGTGAGGTTACAATGAGGACACAGTGAGGTTACAATGAGGATACTGTGAGGTTACAATGAGGACACAATAAGGTTACAATGAGGACACAATGAGGTCACAACGAGGACACAATGAGGTCACAATGAGGACACTGTGAGGTTACAATGAGGACACAATAAGGTTACAATGAGGACACAACGAGGTCACAACAAGGACACAATGAGGACACTGTGAGGTCACAATGAGGACACACAGAGGTTACAATGAGGTTACAATGAGGACACAACGAGGTCACAACAAGGACACAATGAGGTCACAATGAGGACACTGTGAGGTCACAATGAGGACACACTGAGGTTACAATGAGGACACAATGAGGTTACAATGAGGACACAATGAGGTTACAATGAGGACACTGTGACGACAAACTGTGAAGATGCACAGTAAAGAACACATAGGACACCCTAAGGCTACATGGAGGACACATTTTGAAGATAAAACGAAGACTCACTGTGAAGAAACACTGAGGACACTTTTCAGCAATAAACTGCAGACACACTTTGAGGACAAACTAATGATGAGGTCAGACTACATGTTATTAGAACGATTATAGCCCGATCCGGCAGACGGAGGGGTTTGGAACCGATCTGCATGTTGTGGGACATAGTGAACGACAATCAAGGCCACATCTGGAAAGTCTCACATCCTCCTGGCCAAAAAAGTCTAGCATGTTTGATTTATTTTCACCAAGGAGAGAACAGAACGCTCTGCGCACGCCAAAGTCTGGAGCTTAAAAAAATAAATAGCGAAGGAAGCTAAAGATGAAACATGAAGATGGTGCTGCGAGATGAAACTATGAAACAAAGGAAAAGAGGGCACAAAATGAACACACTGTTATCTCTTTGTCTGACACAGTGACCATTGTAACAGATAAAAAGATTGTGTAGTCCGACCTTGGCACCAGGATGTCCTACCTTTTTGGACACTTTGAGAAAAATGTAGGACTCATAAAGGACACATTAAGAAGACATACAAAGGACCCACAGAGGACGAAATGACAAAGTGAGGACATAGTAAGGTTGCGATGTGACAATGGTGGACACATTAAAGCCATATTTTTGGCACACTATGAAGACAAACTATGGACGCTCTTGGAGGACACTCTGAGGAGAATCTGTAGGGACACTATGAGGACACACTAAGGGGAACACTCACTGAGGACACATACTGAGGACCAAGTGAGGACACACTGGCTAGAATAGACACAAAACGGACAATCCTTGAAGACACAGGAACACACTTCAGACGCACTTATGTTAATTTAAGGACACACTGGGAGGAAACAGTGAGGACACATAGAGGACAACCTATGCTAGTTTAACTCTTTGTTTGAACCATGAAAAGATGTTGAGCTAAATCTAGAGAAAATGTAATAGAATGAAAGGATGAGACTGTTTCCTCTGAGCGACAGGAGTCGGAGGAGGAGGTTCACCTGCAGAGGTACTCTCAGAATGATCTCCTCTGCGTAGTAACACAGGACACTCCAAGGAGCACTGAGGAGGACAAAACAGATCCTTGTCTTCGTTTGAAGGACCTCCCTCTGTAAAGATGCAGAGAAACAAGTTAAAATTTCGAAAATTGGTTAGTAAACTTGTTTATGGCTCATGTTAGTTGTTTAGGTGTTCCACAAGGTTCAGTTCTGGGTCCCCTCCTCTTCTGTTTTTAAACTATACTGTAGTGAAAGAGAAGAACACCGGGATTGCTGGTCTACCAGTGTCTTGAGTGCTTATTCTGTTGTAGTTAAGGGCTGTTCTGCTGCATGTTGACTATTTTGACTCCTTTTACTTTAAATCAGTGGTTCTCAAGTGGTGCGTCTGGTTTCCATCGGGTCCTGAATTTCTACCACTGCCTAGAAAACAAAGTTTATTTCAAAAGTCTGCAAAGTACTTTTTAAACATGTTTGTTTTGTTATCAGTTTTGGGCCATCTGAGGTTCAAACTGTAACGTTGTTCATTCAATAAATCTGATTGGTTGAAAAATATCAGAAGATTTGTGGTGGGTCCTGAGGCTAGACCAGTTGAGAATCACTTCTTTAGATGCAGTCTGATGATTTCAGACTGTATATTAATACACCTGTAATGTCTCGTGTTATTTCTGTTTTCTCAGATTCATTATGTGATATATCCATGAGCAATGATGTCCTGTGACAGATGATTTTAACTGCAGTATAAAAGAATTGATCAGTTTTAAGCCGTCACTGTTCAAACACACTCACTCTTATGTGTTCAGACATCTCAGAATTCAGGTGTGTTCGTTTTACTCACCTGCTCCAGCAGCAGCCCAGAGTGTTTCAGTTTGTTCAGAAACTTTTCCCTCCATTTCCTTCGGTCCTGACTAACACCTGAAATCTCCTCATCCTGTAAGCACATAGGCTCCTCCCACACCAACACAAAATCTGATGAAGAGGAGAAAAGCATTCAAACAAGAACACAAATGATGTCATCACTGCTTACACTTGGAAAAATAAAGCAAAAGAAGAGGTGCAAAAGAGCGCAGTTCCTCCAGTGTCCACTAGAGTCTGTCTCCTGCATTGAGTCAGTCCCCATATAGCCCCATGTTAAAATGTCCAACTTTACAGCTGCAGTTCCTCCAGTGTCCACTAGAGTCTGTCTCCTGCAGTGAGTCAGTCCTCATAGAGCTCCATGTTAAAATGTTCAACTTTACAGCTGCAGTTCCTCCAGTGTCCACTAGAGTCTGTCTCCTGCAGTGAGTCAGTCCTCATAGAGCTCCATGTTAAAATGTTCAACTTTACAGCTGCAGTTCCTCCAGTGTCCACTAGAGTCTGTCTCCTGCAGTGAGTCAGTCCTCATAGAGCTCCATGTTAAAATGTCTGACTTTACAGCTGCAGTTCCTCCAGTGTCCACTAGAGTCTGTCTCCTGCAGTGAGTCAGTCCCCATAGAGCCCCATGTTAAAATGTCTAACTTTACAGCTGCAGTTCCTCCAGTGTCCACTAGAGTCTGTCTCCTGCAGTGAGTCAGTCCTCATAGAGCCCCATATTAAAATGTTCAACTTTACAGCTGCAGTTCCTCCAGTGTCCACTAGAGTCTGTCTCCTGCAGTGAGTCAGTCCTCATAGAGCCCCATGTTAAAATGTTCAACTTTACAGCTGCAGTTCCTCCAGTGTCCACTAGAGTCTGTCTCCTGCAGTGAGTCAGTCCTCATAGAGCCCCATGTTAAAATGTTCAACTTTACAGCTGCAGTTCCTCCAGTGTCCACTAGAGTCTGTCTCCTGCAGTGAGTCATTCCTCATAGAGCTCCATGTTAAAATGTCTGACTTTACAGCTGCAGTTCCTCCAGTGTCCACTAGAGTCTGTCTCCTGCAGTGAGTCAGTCCCCATAGAGCTCTATGTTAAAATGTCCAACTTTACAGCTGCAGTTCCTCCAGTGTCCACTAGAGTCTGTCTCCTGCAGTGAGTCAGTCCGCATAGAGCTCCATGTTAAAATGTCTAACTTTACAGATGCAGTTCCTCCAGTGTCCACTAGAGTCTGTCTCCTGCAGTGAGTCAGTCCCCATATAGCCCCATGTTAAAATGTCCAACTTTACAGCAGAAATAAACATGTTTACAGTCTGGTACAAAATCAGTTTGGGTCTCTAGAGCTCATTTCTGTTTTTGACTGTACATATTGAATGTTTATTTTATGTTTGCATCATCTCTCTCTGTTTTAATCAGGGACCCAGATCTCTGCTTAACAGACGTACACAAAGATTACTAAGACATCGATTATCCAGAAGGTGAATAAGGCACCACCAGGCTAAACATCCTCCTAGCTGGAGTCTGTCTGAATGTAATCGATTGCATCTTCAATTACTCATATTTCTTAATCTTATTATTCTGCTTAATTATGTTCTCCTGTTGTGATTGATGTAGATGATGTCTGAAAACACTAAGGAAATTGGAAAAGATTCAAATGTTTAAAAGCTGGTTCGACTTCATCCACTGACTGATTTCAGTTCATGTAATTCTTAATTAAATACGTTTTTCAGAATGATAATATGTGAGTTTCAGCTCAAGTTAACAGGAACAGTAAGCTGCTGTCTTATTGATGTGTCACACAAATAAGTTTGTTCCCAGCTGGACCTCTCAGCTAATATTGACTCAACAAAATTTGTTTAACTCACCGACTTGACTCGACCCGTCACTCAACACATTCCTGTCCTGGGGCTTGGCAGGTGCATCCTGGGAAATAAAAGCAGTCCTAATCTTAGAAAACAATCTATTGAAATAAAACACAACTTTGCATTAAAGAATATAAAATCTTCTCATTGTTCAAAACAAAAATCGACGTTTACAGAATCAAGAGATGGACAGAATCCTCTGCAGATTCTTTAAATAAAACATTTTTACCTCAGAAAATCAGAAAGGTAGGGATGCAACATTTAGAACCACCAAATGAATGTTCAACACAGTTCAATTAAACGGATCCCAAAGACGTATTGAAATGATAGAGATCACAGACAAACATATTCAATATGAACAGTTTTCACTGATTTCAAAGACCAGGACAAAAGGTGGGTCTTAAGTTGGGCTTAATGTGATGAGTTTGCACATCTGATGAGGGGACGCAGACGCTTCTTCAAACGGGAGGCTGCAACTTTAAAGGAGCAGTCAACCCTGAGTTTGTGCTGAGCCCGAGGGACGACCAAAGAACAACAGATGTTGCACACAAACTTTACACATGTAGAAAAACACATGGGCTGCAGAACCGGTAGGACTGGAAGGTCCCAGACCCCAACCCGGAGGTTGGAGTTGTTCCCAAGGGTAGGACACAAGAAGACAAAAGTGATATTCTTATTTTCATCTTTTTTGTCGTCCTTAAGAAAAAAAACGAGCCATAGATTTGTATCTATGGGTAGGAACAGTAACATTCTTGATGAATGACGTGGTTATTTTTTCCCCACTTCTTCATTATTGCTTATCGTCCGTAGAGCACTGTACGGGTGTTTGAGTTTTCTGTTAACGAGCTCAGATTGGACGCTTCCTTCTGTTCCATGTCTCCACTGTTCTTAACGAGACTGAAGACAAACACAAGAGGACGAGAGGACAAACAGAACAATCACCAATTGTTCTTTGACGATTTTTACTGCTCCATCACTCAGTCAGAGTTCAACATGAGAGGAGCCGCTCTGTCTAGTTGGATAACACACTTCCTGTTTCCTGCTGCAGCCACACTAAAACAAACAGTTTCACTTAAAGAAAAAAACCTGCTCAAAGTCTGAACTTTTCATCAGTGGGGCCTGTCTTCAAACTGAGTATTGATAAATACTGTTTTTGTGATTCTAGATTGACCAATATGGCGACCGCCGTCCAGAAAACAATGGGGGTTAGTAAACCTCATAGCACAAGGTATATTTGAAAATAAATGTTAATATATTATTTGTAATACTTCAGTATGTTAGCTCTGTAATTGAGTCTCTGGACTAGTTGACAGTAAACATGGTAACTCAATAAAGGGGTGAGATGTTCATTTAAGACTGCACCAGTTAAAACGTACTAAAGAAGAATAAAAATGAAAAGAAAGGCTCCAGGACGCTTCCCTGTGGAACGCCGCATGTTGACCACACGTGTAGCGGAACTTTCCAAAACCCTCATCTGTTTTCTGTCAAACTTTTCATCTTTCCAAACACACAAACTCACACTGACAGCAGTTTCCATGGCGATGCTGCCGTAGTTGTCTTCCTGCCTGGCATCCATAGTGATGAGCGTGGAGCTGTCCTCCATCGGCTCCCCTCTCCTCCTCATCATCCCTTCCCCTTTTCCTCTTCCTGCAGATCCTAAAACAATCAACACACAGATACACAATTATAAACTTATTTACACGCTAACACATAAACAGGAGTCCAGCATTTTAAACTGTGACGTATCTTTATATATCTAATGTATTTGTACTTTATGTATTCAACTAGAAGTACAAAAAGACTTCTACTCTTGATTCAATCTTTCCACTAAAAGTTGTGTTTCTCCCTGACAGGCTGAGGTTGTAATATTAAGTGTGTGACAACAGAGAGAGACCTTTTTGTTACAGAGGAAGATAATTTACTTTAATTGCATCACTCTCTACAAACTCACCACACTACATTCATAAAAATTGAGATTTGACCTCACAGAACAGAGGAGTACCTGGTCCAGCGTCGCCTTGAGTAGTTTGTTATTTTGTGTAAATGTGTGTTACACCAATGTTATGCTTGATATGGACTAACTATTCAAAACTCCAGAGTCGCAAAGAAAACAAAACAAACTGAATGGTCGAGGCAGCAGGAGACCAGTCCTATTCAAACTTTTACATGCTCAGTTGATTGATTGATTGATTGATTGATCTTCTGAGTTTTTTATTCATGTGTTATGTGTCCTCATGTTACAGCCTGTTGTATTTTATCTCAGAAATGTCTTAAACTGTCTTATGTTTAGGACACTGCACAGAAGAAGAACTCAGGTCCCTCATTTGAAAAAGAACCACCAAGTGGAAAAAACTGTATCAAACTGTACTGAAGTGAGAGGACTTTTCATTGGCTCAATAAGTTAAAAAAACAGAATCTTTTTGTTTTAAAGAAATGCACCATGGTTACGAACGTATCCTTCAATTATTAACTATTCAATATTTAAAAACATCCAGTTTGATTCGAGGCAATCTGCTGAAGAATGAGACTTATTGCTCAACAGACAGAATCATGTATCGGTTCCTCGTGCAGTCAGACTCACCTCTGTGTGCAGTCGATCCTGGGTTCAGGTGAGTCTCAGGTAAGTCTCCGGCTTGTGCAGCAGAGCAGCTGACTGTGTGTGTGTGTGTGTTCAGCTTCCAGCAGGGTGAGACTGATCATAAGCCACGCCCCCTGAGTTAACCCCTCCCCTCTTGCCTCCTGGGCCTAACAAATGGGGGGGACCTTTCAGCAGTTCAGTACTCAGAGCTGGTGAAAGTAGTGATACTGCAGAATAACTCCACTTCAAGTGAAGAATCTGCATTAAATGTTAAACTTCTGTAAATATAAGGAACCAGAAGTAGAAGCAAGAAAATACATTTTCAACATCGATGCATTACCTTCAACCCGTCAGAGCTGCTTATGGTGGAGCTCATTTCATTTATTTAATCTGTAATCCTTCAACACTGATTTAAAGTGACGTATATTTAATTTTCAATCATCTGTAAAAACTTTGACCAACATCTGCCGTAAGGTACCAACTTGAAGAACCAATCACGCCTCCCTGTCTCCCTGAGGAGGTCATACTGTGAGTTTGTCGTTGCCCGTTGAGTTGTAAAGTGATTAGTCTTGTTTTCTTTTTACATTTATTATGATTGGGTTTAGTGTTTACTTACCGCTGAACGACGTAGTTTCTACACAATGCAAGAGATGAGCTGAGGTGCACTTCTGGAGGGACGGCGCTTGTGCATGTAAGTGAGGGGGCGTGGCTTTAGAGGGAGCACAGAGGGAATGCTACTTTTAAAATCATGCTAGTTTTAGAAAATTACCAACCCTGCCTTTAACTGTTACCAAACAGTCTACACGTTCTATTTCTATGTTGAAAAAGAAAATCTGATCTTTTTCTTCAGTGAAAGTAGAAATCGAAGACAGTATCGATACTTTATAAGAAATAAAAGATCATGAGAGTGTGAGAAACTGAGCCTGTTGGACTGTAACAGTGGAACATTTTAAGTCATTTTTTAAGTAAATCATAAAAAAGTCTTCAAGAAAAGTTGTGATCAGAGCCAAATGATGAGACTTTATTATTTTTATTGTTTATTATATTTCCTTCATGTTCTCAGACAACTAAATAAATTTCAATAAATCTTTCCATCACATCTCTGACAGCAGCTGTGTGTAACGCAGCTCCCTGATTGGACGAGCAAAGCGGCGACGCCCCAATCATGACACAGACAGAGTTTACAACAAGCTGAGTTTTTTTCTACATCAGATCTACGGTCTTCTACTGAACACACGGACTAAAACACACAGCTGGGACCCCCACACACACACACACACACACACACACACACACACACACACACACACACACACACACACACACACACACACACACACACACACACACACACACACACACACACACACACACACACACACACACACACACACACACACACACACACACACACACACACACACGTCTTTGGCAGGAAGCAGCTTCTTCTGCTGAACAATAAACGACACCGGAGCTGCATGGAGTGGATGGTGATGTCATCAGAACAGTGATGTCATCAGGAGGCAAAGCACGCACGCACACACGCACACAGTCTGACGTCATACAGTGTGTAGTGTCTTAACATGAATATCACTTTGTGTTTCAGTCCAGGTGAGCCAACAGCTCCTCCTGCTGTCAGAGGCAGGTACCTGCACTGAACAGCAACACTAAGGGATTGTGGGAAATGTAGTTGAGGTAACGTTTCTTTGAAATAAACTCATGTTAGTATCGTAAAAACTAAAGACGATTATCTTTAACTCCCTAACCTATTTCATATTTTCTCCATGTTATATCTTAACTTTATATTTCATGTTTTACTCATTTCTCTGACAAAAACAATTTGTTTTGTTCTTTAAATTCTTGCTGTTTCTCCTCTCGATGCTCAGACCAGAGTCGAGTGTTGTTCAGGGTCTATTTTTTTAAATTTCATTAAAAGTTGTTTTGGTCAGAGACTAAAAATAAATAAATAACGTATTCAAGACGCGTCATTTCAATCCTTCTGAACGCCACAGGCTGGTTTTTGTCCCTGAACGCCCCTCATTCATTAAAGTCTACCCTTGGTCTCAATATGATGTCATTCCTAGAAGCCCCACGCTTCTTTACAGTCCCTGAACGTCTCAGCTCTCATCGTGGAGCTGCCTCAGCGATGGAAGCTTTTTCAAGTTGTTGAGATTTGAAAGGCCCGCGAGAATAATCTGACTTTTTGACTCGTTTTTGACGTCTGACTGTCGGGAGATGATTCTACTGTTAAGGCGTCCATTTGAGAATTTAAGGCAATATTCCAAAGTGAGTCGTATAAAGAAATCTAATTTTTTAAGGCGCTTGTTATCAGTTCACTTTGATTAAATAACACTGAGCTCTGTTTGTATGGATGTTGTGGTTACTCATGCAGACGACTCTTTAAGGCTAAACCCCTTAAACGGTACCTTAAAATGTCGGGTACACTTCTTGGATTAAGGTATTTCTAATGGCATTCTAGTTGATATTACACACAGATTAATGGGATGTACTATAAAAGGTATTTCGGTGGACTTCGACAAAAGACGTTTTTTAAATTGACCTTATGAGTTCAAAGTTAACGGATTGTTTAATGTTATTTTGTACATGACACATTCAGTGCCCCAAACCAATCAGAACCCGTTTCATGAAGCCTTTCATTATCTAACATCTGTTCCTTAATTGAAACATTATGTCCCTCATAAGGTCGGTATTAATTAAAATATTTTTTTACCTTAAAATGTAAAGAACTGAACCGTTATTTCAGATCGAATGAAGATACAGATGTATGACCATTAAACGTTCTAATATTTGAACGGGTTAAAAGTTGATGTTATTTACAGGTTAAACGGATTCTTCTGTAAATTATGGAAACCATTTAAGGAGAAAACTGACCAGATAACTTGAAAGACATTACAAAAATCTGAAATCTATTGTAATGAATTGATGAATTTGTATTGAACGTAAAAATTCCCCCTTTAAGGCCCTTCACTGAAAACTGAGCGCCATTCGAGCGATTCCTATGAAAACGTCCGTGACTGTGGATGTAATAGTTCAACTCTGTATGAGGTCATCACAGTGATGTCATCAGGGAGAGAGAGAGAGAAATAGCTCATTCATTCAACAGGCACACACACACACACCCTTCAAACAAAGCCCATTGATAATAATATTTATAATAACTATAATAACAGTGATAAAGCAGAAATCAGCAACATAGTCCCCGAGTGGCTTCATCACAATCTTCATCATCATCACCATCATGCGTCCTCCTGGTCTCTGTGTGAAGTCCACTGACTCGGTCTACTTTCCAGACGGGACATGACGTCGGTCTGATCGTCTCTAATTAACAGATTTATATTAACTGTATGAAACTGAAAAGTTCACCTGAACACCTGATCACCTCCCAATAACCTCCTGACAACATCTGTCTCTACTTCTGATAACTAACAGACCTGGCTCCTCGAGTTAAGACACTGACCAGCCGCTTAATTAAGAAACGCCGCCGTGGAAAAAACAATCTGAGCTGTTAACAAACACATTTTTTTTTTGAAGAAGAAGAATCTCGAACACCTTTCCTGGCTAACGTTAACGGACCAACCTAAACTAACTCTGACTATGTCCTCTTCAGTCCGTCTACCAGACCTCGCAGCGCCTCCCCGTGTTCATCGGTGTCCCTGTGGGACAGTTGAAGTGGCGGCTGAAGTCTGGAGAGTTTGCGAGCGTGCCGATGACTCTGTATCTGGGGGGGCTGTGGGGGTCGGTCACCAGGCCCTCATGAGCGCTCTCTGGAGTGCGAACTGAACACCACACCTAAAAAAAACAAAAAGACAGGAGAGGTCTCACAGCTGCTGTTAAAACAGAAGAAACCTCCAGACCTCACATAAATCACAGTATCATCTGCATATTGTCGGAATATTTGGGACCCTATTTAATTGGGAGGCTAACTTAGCATTTACTTTTAGGTAGCATTGTCTCACCTGCGCAAATCCCACGAAGAAGAGCTGATCATTGGTCAGGTTAACGGCAGGAAGCCTCTTCTCCTCTCCGCTCTTCTGGACCCATGACCGATAGGCCTGAAGAACACAGTTTTGTAAGAGATGCCTCAGTGAGGATTTTAGGTGTTTAAATTAGAGTAACTGTTGTCCCACTAATGCCCTTCTTCTCCAAGCAAAAGATGTCACTGTCACAGGCGATATCTGTTGTTGGAGGAGTTCCATCTTTTGTCGTTTCAGAGTGTTTTAGTGTTTTGAAGGTATAAGTGATGATTCTTTAAAGGCTTTATACACACTTAAATATAATATAAATCAAGTCTATTCTCTGAAAATAACTCTGAGTCATGACTGTCTACAATGGGTGTAACACCCGAGTCCCACTGTCTGATGTTTTCAGAGTCCTATCTTCACTTTGTTTACGTCGCCGGGACGGCCGGCTGACTCCTCCCCTCGTGTATAAAAGTTGTTTAATTGAGGGACTAGAGAAAAGAAGAATAACATACTGTACTCACTGCTTAACTGTGTTTCTAGATCACGCTCATTTCAGGTCAATTTACATGCAGTGTGAAGATACCAGCATAATAAAGATCGCTAGCATTAGCATGCTAACACAACAATGCAGCGCGAGTTGTTTTGGTTTCATGCTGGTGCTCAAGGGCGACATCTGCTGGATCAAAAAAAAAAAATCGCATATAGAGCCTTTAATGGTCTCTAAACACATTATATACGGTGCTGTAAACATGTGAAGAGACTATGTTTGAATGAATCATGTATTCAGACTGTTAGAAAGTTTTTCATCATGTTCAGGTTCAGATTTTTGGGGGGGCAGGGCCAAATGGGGGGCTCGAACTGGGATTCCTGAGCAAAATCCTTAACTCTGCTCTGTTTCAAATACGCTGCGAGTCTTTTTTCAACCGAGCATGCTGCAGGCATGCGTCAAGCTGGACAGAATATGACGACTCAGGCAGGAAGTCAGACAAAGAAACGCACAGAGCATCTGGTCCATTTCAAAATAAAACACAACATACAGACTCCTGATATTATGTTCCATCACTTTATCAATGTCAAAACAGAATGAACAACAAATTATCCTCAGAGAGACAAAGCTACATGTTGTTAGCACGTTGTTCTGCGGCGCTGACGAACCGAGGCGTGCGCGGAATACGTGGAAATTGGAGGTAAGATGGCACAGTTCAGTTCAACATGTGTAGGATGTGTGTACATGTTCTAACAGTATGAATATAATTCATTTATTTATGTTTATACTCACATGGTACGCTGCCTTTAGGCCGCCGTTGTCTGCGATGTTTTCTCCGAGCGTCTGCTTTCCGTTGACGTGTTCTCCGTTGACCGTGTAGTGACTGTACTGATCCACCATGCACTCTGTCCTCTGACGAAACGCCTCCACCGACGAGTTCTGCCACCACGGCCTCAAGTTACCTTCTTTATCGTACTCACGACCTGACAGCGAGACAAGAGGAAAACTTATCGAAGACTCGGATCATTTCTAATCATACTTCAAATAGAGCTAATATTATAAGATACAACAAGATTTACAGAAAGCGACTCAGCAGTTCAGGATTCACACCTGAGACATTTTTCAGGACAAATTTAAATTAAGAACGTTGTGTTGCATTTCAACGCGATGCAGAATGAATGATGAACTACTTATATCGACTTCCAACTCAAAAACAACGTGACATACTGCTGTCAATAAATTGATTCTCCTTCCCAAGTTCTTCACTTCATATTAGAAATGCTGTAAACAAACAGCAAGAACGTTTCATACACATCTTCTGATCTGATTCAAAGACCATCAGGATAAAATGATGCGATTGGGTGGATGGACTCTGTCACTTCACGAGCGTGCACTGAACACACCACCACCTGCATCCAGGCCAAAGAAACGCCACAGATCCAGACTCACCCTGATCGTCGAAGGCGTGTGTGAGCTCGTGACCCATCACCACACCGATCCCCCCAAAGTTCAACGCCCTGAAAACAAACACACATCATTAGTGTAAAGATAAAAATATTAGTTGGAAGAGGTTTATTTTAAACATATGAATGGTCAGACTGAAGTCCTGCCAGCGCCCCCTAGAGGCTGCAGAGTTCACCACAACAAACACATGCTAAAGACACACGCACGCACACACACACACACACACACAGAGATGAAGAGGTACAGACTTGGGGTGGTCGCGGGCGTAGAACGGAGCTTGTAGGATCCCTGCAGGAAAGACGATGCCGTTCTTAGTGGGCATGTAGTAAGCATTAACTGTGGGAGGAGTCATACTCCACCTGGAGGAGGAGAGGAGGAACACAAGGAGAGAAGGAGACATGGAGAGGAGAGGAGACATGTTTTAGGATTAATGGTCGTAAATCATTTTAAATTGTTGTGTGATATTTATAACTCAGAGTGCCATCGTATTGTTGTCGTCACATCAGTATAGTTACGATAAAGCTTGAATTCATATTCCTGTATAAGAAGTGTTGGAGACCTGTTAGTCACAAGTAGCCCCACCCCTAACTCCTCCCCCTCTTTCTGGTCTCTGTGACTCTAAATGGGACCATGATCCAATAAATGAACATCATGCTGTGTTGAAGACTTGAAACTACTCGTTAGGAAGATGTTTACTGAGGGACTCATTCTGCTGACAAGATGGAAATGGTAATGGTTCTTACTGGTCTTTGTTGGGAGTCTTTCTCAGCTGGTCGGCCATCACTCGGGCTGAGAAGTTGTAGAAGTTCAACATGTTTTGGAAAAAGCTGTCGTCGGACACTTCATACTGAAACACAGAACAGAGCTGTTAGAACCATCCCGGCGTTCACCAGCAGGGGGCAGCAGAGTCCTTGTCAACCATCAGCCTCCCTGTTCCACCGGTCTGATTGACAGCTGTCACTCACCCCATCATAAACGTCGTCCAGCTCTTTAGTGTCCAGGATGAATTCTGGGAAGCCGATCATATCGTAGATGGCGTCGGCCTATCAGGAGACAGAGCGGAGAGAGTTGGACAGCTGATTATCTTTAAAGGGGTTCCACATGCGTTTCAACAGGGGCTCTTTTTGTTTTTCATGTTGTGTGGTCTAAATGAGCAAAAGGTAAAGTTCTGAATGCACTGTAACGTCTGTGAACCACAAACAGCCGAGACTTTTATATCAAAATCAAAAAACAGCCCTCTGACTGAACCTTGTCTTTAGCCGCCTTTTTCGTGTGGTCGTCCATCCAGCTGAGTCGATCCAGAGATTCTTTAAACGCTGAGCGGATCTCGTTAATCATCCCCTCTGCCTGAAGAGAGAGAGACAGAGAGAGAGAGACAAACAGAGAGAGAGAGGTGATGAAGCAGACCGGACCTGTATGTATTGGAACCAGCAGCATCAGTTCTGTGACTCACGATCTCTTTGCTGTGTTTGTCGAAGGTCGCTTTGACAAAGAGCGCTCCCAGAGCGAAGCCCAGAGTGTCGTCAGTGTTCCCGATGCAGGTCTGCCAGCGGGGGGTGCAGGACTGCAACACACCAGAACCAGTTACAACCAACTACAGCCAGCGTCACACACAGGGGACCAGTTAGAGCCAAGCAGGAAGAGACCCAGTTAGAACCAGTTTAATAGATGACACCAGGAAGTCACATTGGGTCCCATAACCAGTGTGGACCAAGGGGTAACCTTTAAACTGGTCACAGCAGAGCCAGTTAGAGGATTTCCCAGACCAGTTTAATCCTTCTCTTGTTTCATGAACCTTCTAGTATCTTTTTTTTTTTTTGAAAGATTTATTTTGGGCTTTTCGTGCCTTGAATGCAGAGACAGGACAGTGGATAGAGTCAGAAACCAGAGAGAGAGAGAGGACAGTGGATAGAGTCAGAAACCAGAGAGAGAGAGGACAGTGGATAGAGTCAGAAACCAGAGAGAGAGAGAGGACAGTGGATAGAGTCTGAAACCAGAGAGAGAGAGAGGACAGTGGATAGAGTCAGAAACCAGAGAGAGAGAGAGAGGACAGTGGATAGAGTCTGAAACCAGAGAGAGAGAGAGAGGACAGTGGATAGAGTCAGAAACCAGAGAGAGAGAGGACAGTGGATAGAGTCTGAAACCAGAGAGAGAGAGAGGACAGTGGATAGAGTCAGAAACCAGAGAGAGAGAGGACAGTGGATAGAGTCTGAAACCAGAGAGAGAGAGAGGACAGTGGATAGAGTCAGAAACCAGAGAGAGAGAGAGAGGACAGTGGATAGAGTCTGAAACCAGAGAGAGAGAGAGAGGACAGTGGATAGAGTCTGAAACCAGAGAGAGAGAGGACAGTGGATAGAGTCAGAAACCAGAGAGAGAGAGAGGACAGTGGATAGAGTCTGAAACCAGAGAGAGAGAGAGGACAGTGGATAGAGTCAGAAACCAGAGAGAGAGAGGACAGTGGATAGAGTCTGAAACCAGAGAGAGAGAGAGGACAGTGGATAGAGTTAGAAACCAGAGAGAGAGAGAGAGGACAGTGGATAGAGTCTGAAACCAGAGAGAGAGAGAGGACAGTGGATAGAGTCAGAAACCAGAGAGAGAGAGGACAGTGGATAGAGTCAGAAACCAGAGAGAGAGAGGACAGTGGATAGAGTCAGAAACCAGAGAGAGAGAGGACAGTGGATAGAGTCTGAAACCAGGGAGAGAGAGAGGACAGTGGATAGAGTCAGAAACCAGAGAGAGAGAGGACAGTGGATAGAGTCTGAAACCAGAGAGAGAGAGAGAGGACAGTGGATAGAGTCTGAAACCAGAGAGAGAGAGGACAGTGGATAGAGTCAGAAACCAGAGAGAGAGAGAGAGAGGACAGTGGATAGAGTCTGAAACCAGAGAGAGAGAGGACAGTGGATAGAGTCTGAAACCAGGGAGAGAGAGGACAGTGGATAGAGTCAGAAACCAGAGAGAGAGAGGACAGTGGATAGAGTCAGAAACCAGAGAGAGAGAGAGAGAGGACAGTGGATAGAGTCTGAAACCAGAGAGAGAGAGGACAGTGGATAGAGTCTGAAACCAGGGAGAGAGAGGACAGTGGATAGAGTCAGAAACCAGAGAGAGAGAGGACAGTGGATAGAGTCAGAAACCAGAGAGAGAGAGGACAGTGGATAGAGTTAGAAACCAGAGAGAGAGAGAGAGGACAGTGGATAGAGTCTGAAACCAGAGAGAGAGAGAGGACAGTGGATAGAGTCTGAAACCAGGGAGAGAGAGGACAGTGGATAGAGTCTGAAACCAGAGAGAGAGAGGACAGTGGATAGAGTCAGAAACCAGAGAGAGAGAGAGGACAGTGGATAGAGTCAGAAACCAGAGAGAGAGAGGACAGTGGATAGAGTCTGAAACCAGAGAGAGAGAGAGGATAGTGGATAGAGTCTGAAACCAGAGAGAGAGAGGACAGTGGATAGAGTCAGAAACCAGAGAGAGAGACGACAGTGGATAGAGTCAGAAACCAGAGAGAGAGAGAGAGGACAGTGGATAGAGTCTGAAACCAGAGAGAGAGAGGACAGTGGATAGAGTCAGAAACCAGAGAGAGAGAGGACAGTGGATAGAGTCAGAAACCAGAGAGAGAGAGGACAGTGGATAGAGTCAGAAACCAGAGAGAGAGAGAGAGAGGACAGTGGATAGAGTCTGAAACCAGAGAGAGAGAGGACAGTGGATAGAGTCAGAAACCAGAGAGAGAGAGGACGGTGGATAGAGTCTGAAACCAGGGAGAGAGAGGACAGTGGATAGAGTCTGAAACCAGAGAGAGAGAGGACAGTGGATAGAGTCAGAAACCAGAGAGAGAGAGGACAGTGGATAGAGTCTGAAACCAGAGAGAGAGAGGACAGTGGATAGAGTCAGAAACCAGGGAGAGAGAGGACAGTGGATAGAGTCTGAAACCAGAGAGAGAGAGGACAGTGGATAGAGTCTGAAACCAGAGAGAGAGAGGACAGTGGATAGAGTCTGAAACCAGAGAGAGAGAGGACAGTGGATAGAGTCTGAAACCAGAGAGAGAGAGGACAGTGGATAGAGTCTGAAACCAGAGAGAGAGAGGACAGTGGATAGAGTCTGAAACCAGAGAGAGAGAGGACAGTGGATAGAGTCAGAAACCAGAGAGAGAGAGAGAGAGGACAGTGGATAGAGTCTGAAACCAGAGAGAGAGAGGACAGTGGATAGAGTCAGAAACCAGAGAGAGAGAGGACGGTGGATAGAGTCAGAAACCAGAGAGAGAGAGAGAGGACAGTGGATAGAGTCTGAAACCAGAGAGAGAGAGAGGACAGTGGATAGAGTCTGAAACCAGAGAGAGAGAGAGGACAGTGGATAGAGTCAGAAACCAGAGAGAGAGAGAGAGGACAGTGGATAGAGTCAGAAACCAGAGAGAGAGAGAGGACAGTGGATAGAGTCTGAAACCAGAGAGAGAGAGAGGACAGTGGATAGAGTCAGAAACCAGAGAGAGAGAGAGGACAGTGGATAGAGTCAGAAACCAGAGAGAGAGAGGACAGTGGATAGAGTCTGAAACCAGAGAGAGAGAGAGGACAGTGGATAGAGTCAGAAACCAGAGAGAGAGAGAGGACAGTGGATAGAGTCAGAAACCAGAGAGAGAGAGAGAGGACAGTGGATAGAGTCTGAAACCAGAGAGAGAGAGAGGACAGTGGATAGAGTCAGAAACCAGAGAGAGAGAGAGGACAGTGGATAGAGTCTGAAACCAGAGAGAGAGAGAGGACAGTGGATAGAGTCTGAAGAGAGAGAGCGGGGAATGACATGCAGAAAGAGGTCACGGGTGGAAGTGAACCTGGGCCCACCGCTCGAGACGAGAGTCTCAATACATGGGACGCGCCCTGACCATTATTATAATTATTTTTAAACTGCTGTTAGAACCATTTTACAAAGTAGGAAGTAAGTTAGAAACATCGAGTAAAGTTCATAAACCCTGCCACCTCCATGCTAACAGATGTTACATAAACCCCGCCTCCTCCATGCTAACAGATGTTACATAAACCCTGCCACCTCCATGCTAACAGATGTTACATAAACCCCGCCTCCTCCATGTTAACAGATGTTACATAAACTCCGCCACCTCCATGCTAACAGATGTTACATAAACCCCGCCTCCTCCATGCTAACAGATGTTACATAAACCCCGCCTCCTCCATGCTAACAGATGTTACATAAACTCCGCCACCTCCATGCTAACAGATGTTACATAAACCCCGCCTCCTCCATGCTAACAGATGTTACATAAACCCCGCCTCCTCCATGCTAACAGATGTAAGTTCGAAACATTGAGGAATCAGGATTACCATAGTACCATCAAAGTAGTGGTTTACCTGCTGTGGTGAGAGACAGAATGGATCAGAAACAGTAACAGGAAGTACTGTGAGAGTAGTCGGGGTAAATATGTAATGGAGGTTTTTGTACCTTCTTGGTCCCGTAGAGACTCTCCAGCAGTTTGTCCTGAGCATTCTCGAAACGCTGATCCAAACTGGCCACGCTCTTCTGAACCAACGTCCACATCATGTAGTTATTCAACAGACTGCAGACAGACAGACAGACAGGATGTAGAATTAGGGGGTGTGGCCTCTGTGAGTGGGAGCTGCTAGCTGTCTGCTAGGTGTCACCTCAGCTAATTCAGTCCCTGACCTTTAACCTCTGGGCTGTGTTTGTGCTGTTGGAGCCTTTTGGAGATTTTTTGACGTAAATATCAGACTAATCTGTCTCTCTCTGTGAGCTTTATTCAACTAACAGACCGTCCAACAAGTCTGAGCTCCACTTTCTACAACCAGTCACATCAGAACTTTAGGTTTGTAACCATTAGAGTCACAAGGGGGCGCCTCCTTTAGTTTTGTGAGAGAGAAAGTTGTTAGACAGCCTTCTCCTGGAGCTGGTGCAGACCTGTCATCAGGTGATCCAAGTGCTGTAGAATAAAAGTGAAGTGTGGACATCCCCTCTCTGACTGTCTAACATGCTGTACCGGGACTGCTAGACCACTTCTGCCCCGAGCCTCTCCACCTGCACCAGCCCACGTAGCAGCAGTGAGACAGACTGTGGGTCATGTGTTACCTGTGGTCGGTCTTGTTGATGAGGTCAGACACCTGCTGCAGGTATTCTCTGGCGTACAGGACGACGGATTCTGTGTCATTCAGCTCTAGAGGAGACAGAGAGGACGACAGGAAGTCCAACCACTCTACGGCCGGGGCCAGCGCCTGAAACACCAACGAAGAAGAGAGACATTACAAACAGACAGAGTTCATACATCACAGACCGTTACATGGCTATTAACTCCCTAAAAGTTCCACCTGAACCGCCCTCCTGCACTTTCATCGGCTCGTACGCGCTGCCTTTAGTTTCCCATCAGGACAGGTTTTAAACTTCCACAGGCCACAGATCTTAAATACAAAGAGCCCACTTTGACTTTGTTTGCTGATCAAGTTGTTCTGTCCTTTTGTGGTTTTTATTTTATCGTGATCGTCTTTGTAAAAAAGTTTTTTCCTCAAGGGAATTTTACGCTGCAATACCGAGAGTGTCCACTGGAAAACATTTGGAAGCAAGCAAAGAGGCGACAGAGAATCCACACATTAAAGGCTTTCTATGTGATGTTTTGATCCAGCAGATGTCGCCCTTGAGCTCCAGCATGAAACCAAAACAACTGGCGCTGCATTGTTGTGTTAGCATGCTAATGCTAGCGATCTTTATTCTGCTGGTATCTTCACACTGCATGTAGATTTACCTGAAATGAGCGTGATCTAGAAACGCGGGCGCTGAGATGAAAAACTAATCCCAGCTGAGTCTGCTTCAAAAACGAAGAAATGGAGACTCTGCAGAGAGAACACCAACCGGAGTGTTTCTGATGTCTGAATGTGAAGAACTCAATGTCACCTGTAAGTGAGTCTTTGAGTTGGGCAAGACACTTAACCCCAAATTGCTCCCTCTGCTTCAGTGGTGGTGTATGAATGGCATTAGTTACTTCTGATGGATGATAGTAATGTCTATTGCATGTGATACAGTGAGATGAAAATACAGACTTCCCTGTATGGCTGTGACGTCTGCTAACTCAAACCGCTGCAGGGATCAGAGAAGCTGCCTCTGTTTCTGCACCATTGTCTTCTTTTCTGCTTGTACATTTACACCAGATGCATGATGGGAAATCATCTCAACAGCAATCTATCTGCAGTGTCGTCAATATTGACCCTTCACTAGAACCAGTCTGTGTCAGACTGTAGTATTCTCGTGCAGTTGAATAACCTTTATGATTGATGAGGACTCACGTCAGAGTGAACGCGCTGCCTCTGCACACCGCCCGCTCATTAAAGTGAAGTGAGGAAAGGAGAAAAAGGTGGAGACTGCAGGGACGTTTGACTGAAGTCTCAGATCTGCCATGTTTATATAATAACCTGTTATCTAACCTCGCTCTCTGCCACGGAGACGCAGGCACATAGCAACAGCTCTTGGCAACAGTTGCCATGGTGACCCCTCAAGCATCTGCATCCCTGAAGGACAGAGTGCCGCAGCAGAGACTGCACTCAACAACACAGGGGCTGCTAACACACAGTGAAGACGCAGCATGTTAAACTGCAGACACACGATCATTTAATGAACGGTTTAACATTCAGAGAACAAATCAAACCGTCTGCAGGGAAGAAGAAGAAGAAGAATCACATTTGTGTTTGTCCACATGTTTCTCTTTATGTCTGCTGATCAAAGCCCCGACAGAGAGTGAGGAAACATGGATACTAAAGTACTCTGCAGTCACGCTAACAGCTCAGGCTACCATTAGCATGATGCTAAAGTGTAACAGGTGAGACGTTACCTTAATCACTGTCTTAGTTTAGACTTTAAGTAGTAAACAAACCGCTGAGGCTGATGAGATTGACTGTAGTTCTGCAGCTGATCGTCCATCCTGTTTGAATGTGGACCTGATGATTGCTTTGAGTAGAAGGATTGTAAAGAAGTCTGAACGTGTCAGCTGATTTATTCCCTCAAGAAACGACTTTACGCACTCACTCTGTAGTTTCACGTCTTCTTCAGCACCATGTTCATCTAGTCCGCTGAGGTCCACTTACAGTCACAGAGACCAAAAAGAGGGGGAGGGGCTACCCGTGATTGTAAAGTCACTAACACAGCAACCTGAAATTAAATTGTCTTATTTTAGAGTTCAGTTCTTTCTGATGAGTTAGCTGGATTAAAGGTTCAACATGTCGAATGTTTACACTTAAATATCTAAATTCATTCAAATGAACTAAACCTACGTTTTATATTTTTGTTGAGTGCTTATATTACCTCAAATATTACCAACAGTTTTCAAAGTCAGAGAGGCCCTTCAGTTTAGAGTTCTAACAAGATGTGTGTTCTTGTGGATCTCCCCGGATGTTACGTCATAGACTGCTGCATAATTAAAAAGTGAGCTGCTCCTGAAAGCTGCAGTACTGTTGCTGTATGAGCTGCTGTAATAAAAACTTCATGTAGATTATACTCTGATACATCAGCTCGTCTGTAAACATATTCTCTTCCTCAGGTCGGTTTCACGCGATCGTCATGACTACGGTCAACTCGGAGGTTGTTTTCATCATTTGAGTAGCCGAGAGAGAATCAATTCCATGATTTCCCGCCTGCCGCGACTTCATCTTTTGTTATTGTTTTGATTGAGAGCCCCCTGGTGGTTGAATCTACATACTGTGCCTTTAAAGCTGTTGTTTTGTTGGTCAGTATTGAGTATTCATTCAACATGTTCTGCACCTGTGAACATGAATGGACAGATTTCTCAACACGACGCCTCTCTGCTCTTTCATGACCCGCTCTGACCTGCACCAGCTCTGCACTCCACCACCCAGCCTCTACCTGTCCGCTCCGACTGGGCGGGGTATAAGATATCATCCCAGGACTTCACAAAGTTCTACATGTAAATAAATCTGTGAGGAGTGATGAGGCCGAGGCATGGGCACAAAACACAAACTATGCAATGCAATATATAGTGTGAAAACAGCAGCAGATTAACACATCTAACCGAACTAGCATCAGCTGATAACTCATTTCTCTTCTCCAGCTCCTCCCTCTTAACTCATTATGTTCAATTCTAGCAGATAAAATCAAGTTTTGAATTGAAGAGTGGCCGATATGCCAAACTTGAGCCCTAAAAATGGTCTTCTACAAATCACTGGACATAACTGAACAGAAGCCCCCTGCTGACACGACCGCTTTGAGCCAATAAGGAAACTGTCAGAAAACACAGGCTCACCTGTAGCTCAGATATGGTGACCTTGTGATAGATCTTCTCCTCGTCCCGCCGCTGGTCCTGAGGAACGGTGATGTTGGCGAGCGCCGTCTCAAACTCCAGAATCTGATGCATCTGAAGCTGCGTGGAGCTCCTCTCCCCCCCCAGCAGCATCCCCAGCTCCACCATGTAGTCCAGGTACGCCACCAACACCTGGGATTCACATAAAGGGTTAAAAGGTGACACTGTGCAGCTACAGAGACTGAAGGGCTTCGAGCATGCTCACCTTCTCATTGGCTGTCTTGTTGAGGTAATAATCCCTGGATGGCAGGAAGAGCCCTGATTGGTCCACCTTGGCAGTGAGATCCACAGGTAAGTACATCAAGACAACAAGTTTCACAGATTCTAAAGTGGTTGTGGTCTAAAGTGTGGTTGTGGTCTAAAGTGTGGTTGTGGTCTAAAGTGTGGTTGTGGTTTAAAGTGTGGTTGTGGTATGAAGTGTGGTTGTAGTCTAAAGTTTGGTTGTGGTCTAAAGTTTGGTTGTGGTCTAAAGTGTGGTTGTGGTATGAAGTGTGGTTGTAGTCTAAAGTTTGGTTGTGGTCTAAAGTTTGGTTGTGGTCTTAAGTGGGGTTGTGGTCTTAAGTGGGGTTGTGGTCTAATGTGTAGTTGAGGTTTACCTGGATGACATTGCTGTTGGAGTTTTTTGGATCAGCACTGACGGAGACGCTGAAGAAAGGCTGAGCTCTATACGGACCAGAAACCACCTTCAGGACGTCCATAAAGTTCTCCTTGTCCCAGGGTCCAGTCATGTTCCAACCCCCGATCTGTAATGAAAAACAGGTCCAGGTGTTCAAAGAGAATCAAACCTTTATATTGTACAGAGATATAGGGTAGAGTGTAGTGATGTTAGTGTCCGGCTGTTTGCAGATGATACTCTCTTATTCATTTGAAATGGTTTAAACTTTATATACACCGTGTTTGCTCATAATGATAACTATTAAAGTAGTTATGTTTCTTATTGTATTTGGTTGCTCTCTTATATAACTCAAGGTTAATGTTAAGGCAAACAGTTGTTCACAGTTAGGGGCGTGGCTGATTTGACTGACAGGTGGGCGCCTCAGCTTCAGCTCCTTCTATTGATGGAAAGTTAGGTTGAGTCAGCCTTTCCAACATGGCGGTCACCATGGTTAGGCTTCAAAGGCCAAAAGAGACCAGATGATCTCATTCTACCGCCACAGTAAATAAGATCAAGCTCACGTCCTGATTGAGTATTATTGTTTTATTTTTCGATACGCTCTTTTTATTGACACTGTCTTGTCTTATTTGTATTGAATGCATTGTGCTGTCAGCGAGGCTTGAAGTGACATTAACTCAGAAGAGACTCTTTGTTAGAGGTTATTGAACCATGTACTGCTGTTGTAGCCTGAGTGATGCTGTAACCATGGTTACGAGGGGCATACGTTGCTACCTTGGCAATGAGGTCTATGAGGGGCTGAGCTCCCAGCTCCTCGATCCTCTGCGTGTTGAGACAGGACAGGTAGTAGGACTGAGTCTTCCTCTCGGCTTCGCTGCTGCCGTTAAACGTCCCGTTCTCTACAAAACATCAAACAGTCAGGGTTCAATGATGAACGCCATCTGAACGCCGTCCTCACAAAAGATACTGTTCCACTGTCACAGTCATCCCTCAGTCTCTCTGTTCACCTGTCTTACCCAGCAGGTGTTTCAGCAGTGCCTGGTTTTGCTCCCAGATGCTGTTAAAGGTGGACCAGCGCGACCGTCCGTCGGGCAGCGGGTTTTTCCTCATCCAGCCTCCGCAGGCAAACTGGTAGAAGTCTTGGCACGGGTCGACGCTGCGGTCCATCGCCTCCACCATCTGACTCGCCACGGTGACACATGCCTCAGACAGGCACAGGCCACGCCCACTATCTGCATGGCATTATGGGATAGAATGAAAGGAGGGTTAACTGGAGGAGTCAGAAGTATGGAGCTGCTGAAGATGTGTTGTAAATGTTAAACTCGACTTTATTGTTTTTTTGTTTGGACCAAAGAACGAGTGGAAGACAAGAAAAGAAGGGGGATAAAAGGGAAAAGGGACACAGGGAAGGTAATAGGCACATACAAAAGCAAAAGGGAAGGAAATAAAGATGGAGGTAAAGAAGGATAGGCTGGGTCAGGAAAGGAAAGGGAAGCAATCGGGGTGATGAGGGGCGGAGGGAGTGAAAGGAGAGGCAGGGAAAAGGAAAAGAAGAATAAGCTAACGGAAGCTGAAAGGAGGTAGGGTGGATGTTGTTTTAAATAAAAGGAGGGCCCAAGGAAGAAGGAGAAAACAAAGGAAAGGAGTGGAGGACAGGAAGAGGCAAAGGGAGTTGGAAGTATGGGGAAGAAAGGAAAATACAGAGAGGTGAGTTGGCAAAAGTGAGAAATACAATCAAAGATGGATTCAGGTTGTTTCTGTGTTGTTACCTGAGCTGAGTCCGAGCCCCAGGACCAGAAGACAGGCCAGCAGAGCTAACAGAGCAGCCAGCAGCAGGACCGACAGAAGAACCTCAAGCTGCGTCCTCCTGCCAAAAATGTCCACACCTCCCTTCCTGAAACCCACCTTAGAGAGACACAGAGAGAGTAGAATCAAACATCTGGACGAGATCTCTGAAGATCGCAAATGCAGACTGTCTGAGAAATAAAGTTAGGGAGGGAGTTCAGAGGAGAGGAACTGCTCCTTCATATCAAAAGGACCACGAGATGGTCTGTGTATCCAAACAGGATCCTCCTGGGCACTTTCATTTGAATGTTTTCCAGATCGATCTAAATTGGAGAAGACCTGGGGTGGAGCCAGCGTCTGTTCATGAGATTACATTTCATGTTTGGCCTGGGAACGCCTTGGAATACCCGAAGAGTATGGTGCAGAGGTGAATGACATCCATACAGATGGATGATGGATGATGGATGGATGATGGATAGATGCTTGACGGATGGATGGATAGATGATGGATGGATGGACGGATGGATGGACAGATGGATGGATAGATGGATAGATGATGGATGGACGGATGGATGGACAGATGGATGGATAGATGGATAGATGATGGATGGATAGATAGATAGATGATGGATGGACGGATGGATGGATAGATGGATAGATGATAGATGATGGATGGATGATGGATGGATGATAGATGATGGACGGATGGATGATGGATAGATGAAGGACGGATGGATGGATAGATGATGGATAATGGATAGATGATGGATGGATAGATGATGGATGGATGGATAGATGATGGATAATGGATAGATGATGGATGGATAGATGATGGACGGATGGATGGATAGATGATGGATAATGGATAGATGATGGATGGATAGATGATGGACGGATGGATGGACAGATGGATAGATGATGGATGGATAGATAGATAGATGATGGATGGATGATAGATGATGGACGGATGGATGGATGATGGATAATGGATAGATGATGGATGGATAGATGATGGATGGATTGATAGATGATGGATAATGGATAGATGATGGACGGATGGATGGACAGATGGATGGATAGATGGATGGATAGATAGATAGATGATGGATGGATGGATGATGGACGGATGGATGGATGGATGGATAGATGATGGATAATGGATAGATGATGGACGGATGGATGGATAGATGGATAGATGATGGATGGATGATGGACGGATGGATGGATAGATGATGGATGGATGATGGATGGATGGATGATGGATGGACGGATGGATGGATAGATGATAGATAGACGATGGATGGATGGATGGATGGATAGATGATGGATGGATGATGGACGGATGGATGGATGGATAGATGATGGATGGATGGACGGATGGATGGATAGATGATAGATAGACGATGGATGGATGGATAGATGATGGATAAATGATGGATGGCTGGATAGATGATGGATAAATGATGGATGGATGGATAGATGGATGGATGGATAGATGGATAGATGATGGATGGATGATGGATGGATAGATGATGGATGGATGGATAGATGGATAGATGATGGATGGATGGATGATGGATGGACGGATGGATGGATAGATGATAGATAGACGATGGATGGATGGATGGATGGATGGACTGACATCCACATTGTATCTCTTGCACTTTATGTTTTTGTGAATTCAGTGTAATCTTGGTATCTCTCCTTATATTATTATTAGATGTTGATCCAGAGATCGTCCAAAGCTCCTGGTTTATCCCCGATATCTGCACAGGGGGTCCCCCCCAGGCCCCTCACTCCGTCTCTACAGTGGACCTAAGAGAGCCTCCAAAGCAAGACACTCAGTCTGGGTTTAGTCAGGGATGTGAATGTATGGAAGTTACTAAATCTGCTGGAGGCAATGCTTGTTCAAAGAGCTCGATGAGGCCATTAAATTAAACTCCTGTCCTTGTCCCAGTATACAAGCACCGAGGGAGAATCCATTTATAGACACAAGTATGTCTCACTCCTCTACAGTAGGTGGCGATGAGCCCTTTCAGCTAGGTACTAATGGGTCCTCTTGACCTATTTTGTCACATACCAAACAATCATATACTCAGGGGGGATTCTAGAGTCTGTTGGGGCCCATTTAGGGGCTCCTCCAACCAGCCCTCATCACCATTATGTCCGCCAGTGCCCAGGCATAATTCTTCATTTTCCTTTGGTGACTTTGCAAACTTTGTTTTTCACAGAATTAATGCATGCAATGCTTAGTAGGTCAACTATAGTGAGTTCTGTCTGATAGGGCCCCTCTGGGAGGTTTCCTACTGTCATTGCAAAGTGACAGTAGGAGGGGGGGGGGGGGGGGCTTCTGGCCTAGGGCCCCAAGTTGTTCTCAGCCATGCCTGGTGACAATCAGCGCCACTGCATATACTTTAGTCTGTTTGACTCCCTCAGCTGACTCAACATGTCCACTGTGTCCTCGTCTGGTTTGCTCTCCACTCTCCATGTTTTGATACCTTCTTCTGGTTTTCATCTTCACATCAATACTATACGACTTCCAGGTCAAAGCCCGGCTCAGAACTCCTCCGCCAGTTTGGGTCTGATTCAGTTGTTTACATGCGAGAGTTAATCGACCCCCAACTTCATTATCCAGGAGTGTAAGTCTCACTTCAAAAAATTGAACTCAGAAAGATTTCAGTCAGATTTGAAAAGTCC
>NC_089205.1:30470908-30505908 GCF_963930695.1 Labrus bergylta
GGGGCGTGGTCAGACACAGATCATTTACATATTTAAAGGTACAGACACAGAAACAGCCTGTTCTGAGCAGGGCTGAAATAGAGGGGTTTATAGACATGATCAAATACAGGATCAGAGTGAATTTAGAACAAGAAACACACATGTTTTGAGGAGCTCTGAGACTTCTTTAAACTGGTTGGTTGGATGCACGAGCACGGACATGAAAGGCGTACAGTCTTCCATTATCGAGAAATCCCAGAATGTTATCTGACTATAATGTTCTCTGTGTTGTTCGCCGATGTGCAGAAGCAGACTTGACTGCGCGACACTTTTTTATTTTGTATTTTGGAGTCTGCCTGTCTTGCAAACTGACCACGCTTCATGATCACATAAAGTCATGCATGTGTTGTATTAGGACATCATGTACAAGAGGTCACCGTGCTCAGGCCCGGTTAGTCCTGGAGCGGTGTGAGCACAAGCCAGCGGGGGAATGGGGAGGGGAAAATCATGCTTAAGCTTGGTACGGGACAACTTTGCTAGTGTGAGTGCGCCCTGAGTTTCCCTCTTTCCTGCCTCCAGTCCATCCTCACAGACCAGCCAACTGACAACATCCTATTCCATCATAATCATTAGCATACATTCATCTATTATTAAATATGTCAAACTCAGACTGTTGTGGCATGCTCATTGCTGGTGAGGTTTGAATGAAGGTTCGTCTCTGTGTTGTGCAAAACATTACACAAAGCACAGAAAAGACAAACCAATGCAGGAGGCTGGAGCCAAATCTTTTGTTGTGAATCAAATATGGCAGCTACACACAGAGTATCAGCCTGTGTGTGAAAGTGATGAGTTTATGTTAAAGGAAGTGAAGGCCTCGCTATCAGAGCTCCTGTTTGTTGTAGACAGAGTGGAGTTATTAAGATCAGCTGACTGTAGCCGCCAGCTTCACACAGAAATGAACAAAGACATGAACACAGCTAGCTATTAGCATGTGAGCTAATGGTTCAAAGAGTTGTGTATCATAGAGTTCATACTACAAGAAACACACAAAATGTAAGATTCAGTATCCATTAAGTGTGTCAACCAGGCATTACAGTCTGTTTACCTGCTGCAGACGTTACAGCCTGTTTACCTGCTGCAGACGTTACAGTCTGTTTACCTTCTGCAGACGTTACAGCCTGTTTACCTGCAGACGTTACAGTCTGTTTACCCGCTGCAGACGTTACAGTCTGTTTACCCGCTGCAGACGTTACAGCCTGTTTACCCGCTGCAGACGTTACAGCCTGTTTACCTGCAGACGTTACAGCCTGTTTACCCGCTGCAGACGTTACAGCCTGTTTACCCGCTGCAGACGTTACAGTCTGTTTACCCGCTGCAGACGTTACAGTCTGTTTACCCGCTGCAGACGTTACAGTCTGTTTACCCGCTGCAGACGTTACAGCCTGTTTACCCGCTGCAGACGTTACAGCCTGTTTACCTGCAGACGTTACAGCCTGTTTACCCGCTGCAGACGTTACAGCCTGTTTACCCGCTGCAGACGTTACAGTCTGTTTACCCGCTGCAGACGTTACAGCCTGTTTACCCGCTGCAGACGTTACAGTCTGTTTACCCGCTGCAGACGCTACAGTCTGTTTACCTGCAGACGTTACAGCCTGTTTACCCGCTGCAGACGTTACAGTCTGTTTACCCGCTGCAGACGTTACAGTCTGTTTACCCGCTGCAGACGTTACAGTCTGTTTACCTGCAGACGTTACAGCCTGTTTACCTGCAGACGTTACAGCCTGTTTACCCGCTGCAGACGTTACAGCCTGTTTACCCGCTGCAGACGTTACAGTCTGTTTACCCGCTGCAGACGTTACAGCCTGTTTACCCGCTGCAGACGTTACAGTCTGTTTACCCGCTGCAGACGTTACAGCCTGTTTACCCACTGCAGGTGTTACAGTCTGTTTACCTGCTGCAGAGGTTACAGTCTGTTTACCTGCAGACGTTACAGTCTGTTTACCCGCTGCAGACGTTACAGCCTGTTTACCCACTGCAGGTGTTACAGTCTGTTTACCTGCTGCAGGTGTTACAGTCTGTTTACCCGCTGCAGACGTTACAGTCTGTTTACCTGCAGACGTTACAGCCTGTTTACCCGCTGCAGACGTTACAGTCTGTTTACCTGCTGCAGACGTTACAGCCTGTTTACCCGCTGCAGACGTTACAGTCTGTTTACCCGCTGCAGACGTTACAGTCTGTTTATCTGCAGACGTTACAGTCTGTTTACCCGCTGCAGGTGTTACAGTCTGTTTACCCTCTGCAGACGTTACAGCCTGTTTACCCGCTGCAGACGTTACAGCCTGTTTACCCGCTGCAGGTGTTACAGTCTGTTTACCTGCTGCAGACGTTACAGCCTGTTTACCCGCTGCAGACGTTACAGCCTGTTTACCCGCTGCAGGTGTTACAGTCTGTTTACCCGCTGCAGGTGTTACAGTCTGTTTACCTACACCGTCACCGCACGTCATCGATCATAAGCAACACGAGGAAGTTGTCCACAGGCAGCCTGCATCGTTATGGATCACTGTGGAGCATGAAGCGTCTTTGTTTGGGGTTCTTTTCTCTGGCGGAAAAGTTATGAAGAAGTTTAAGACGTGTGAAATGAAGAGTCATGACTCTGAGGACGGTCTGGTTTGGTGAGTTCAGGGAACTCAGCAGGCTGACCCACATTCCTGCAGACTGCCTGAGGAGACGAGTTCAGGAAAACAAAAGCCCTGCAGTTTCACACTTCTATCTGTGATGATTAGTTAGCATCACTTATTGTGACTTGTGACCCGTCCACCCATCACTACAGAAAGGCAAATAAATAAACATGACCAACAGTGTGGTTCTCACATACTCAGTACATACTCAGACTGAATTAGCTGAGGTGACACCTAGCAGACATCTGTCACTCACAGAGGCCACGCCCCCTAATTCTACATCCCTTTAAGCCTTAATATAATGTAAACAGGTGAGTTGTATAAACTCACAACAGCTGCAAAGTTGTACATTTTAACATGGAGCTCTATGAGGACTGACTCACTGCAGGAGACAGACTCTAGTGGACACTGGAGGAACTGCAGCTGTAAAGTTGCTCAAGTTTAAGTCTCCTTTAAATAAATAAAGTAACTGTTTCCCAGCCTCACTGGGAGAATTGTCTATGTTTTTTGTTCTTGTATTCTAAAAATGGACCGATGAATTTGATGTTTTTATTTGAACGATCACAAGCACAGTTACCTGCAGATTTAGTTACAGCTCGATTCGTCACTCTAACAGCCGCGCTGTCCTAGTTTAGCTGGTTCAGCTAGTTCAACTACAACTCCTCCTCCTCCTCCTCTTCCTCCCCTTCCTCCTCCTCCTTCTATCACTCAGGTGTTTGTCTGTGTCGACTTGAGTTGAAAAATAACGTTTGCTGGTTCACAAACAGAAGCAAACTGACTTACACAAACGAGTTTCACGTTTTAAAAAGTAGATTTAGATAAAGTCAAAAGATAATATTAACTTTTATATTTATCTTTACTCCGTCTTTTTTTGCTGTAAATTAAACATTAAACATTAAATCAGGGCAGCAGATAACTTTGCTGTGATGTCGCGCCCCCCCCCATTAACGGAGGCTTTAATCCCCGTCGCAGTGACCAAAAATATCTTTCAAAACATCTGCTCCAGATGTTCAGCCCTTCTGTAAATCTGGGGTTTATATCAAACATTATGTTCATGGTGTTAAAGTCATGTCTTCTTCTGTTCCACTAAAGAACAGAGAGAAATATTCTGTTCTTTGTTTTCAGATTTGAATCTTTCAGGAACGATTGACAGTCTGAGCTTCTGTCTGTTTGTTTCTATGCTTTTTATTTATTGTCTTCAGCACTGGGCTCCAAGACAAAGATTTGTACCAGGGGACATATTGAGTTTATCGTATCGTTTGCTAACGTAGTGTAGCATAAGGCATCATAATGTATAACGTGATAACATCGTGTCGTACTTCATCGTATCTTATGTTAATGTATTTTTTCGTCTCTAAACGTATCGTAACATACTGTATCACATCGTATTGTATAATGTTTATGGGATATATCGTATGTTATTGTATCGTATCAGAACGTAACGTAATGCTAACTTATCGTAACGTACCGTATCGTATCGCTCAGCATGTCATCATAACGTGAAGTTTATTGTATTTATTTGTGACTCGTGTTCAGATGTTGGAGGTTTGAAGAGTTTCTGAACTGAACTTCATGAACTGTTTGATTATTACATTTAAAAAACAAGAAAAGGCTTTTATTCTGTGAACAGGAAGTCTGTTCTTCTTCTTTGGTGGTTTTAAATAAAAATTCAGTAAACAGGAATGTTGTTGTTTTTTAGCTTCCTGTTTTCATCAATCTTCAGATTATTACTCATATCGATCAGCCTGTTGGATCAGTGACGTCAGCAGGATGTGAAAACAGTATTTTTCAGGCCACACACACACACACACACACACACACACACACACACACACACACACACACACACACACACACACCTGTAGTCACAGATCATCAATACAACAGTCAAGCCCAGTGATGACAGGTGAGCAGCATCAGAAGCTGCTGCAGAAACACCGACCCGGGACACGCAGGAGCGCGTGGGCTGCGTGCTACGGGCGCGTGCAAGATGAAGGTTTATGTGTGTGTGTGTGTGTGTGTGTGTGTGTGTGTGTGTGTGTGTGTGTGTGTGTGTGTGTGTGTGTTTTTGTGTGTACTCACGGTGTTCCGGAGGTCCTGCAGCGCTACGCTCATCCTGGAGCTCCGTCCCCGAAAACAGAGCGCTACCGACGGCCACTCCGCCGGCCCATCCTCCCGGCTGTCCGTCCGTCTGTCCGCAGCTCTGTCTGTCTGTCTCTCTCTCTCTCTCTGTCTGTCTGTATCTGTCTGTCTGTCTGTCTCTCTCTCTCTCTCTGTCTGTCTGTCTGTCTGTGTGTCTCTCTCTCTCTGTCTGTCTGTGTGTCTCTGTGCGTGTCTCTCTTTCTCTCTGCGACCTCCTCCTCCTCCTTCTTCTTCTTCTTCTTCTTCTTCTTCTTCTCCTTTTGTCGTGCAGCAGCAGCAGCAGGATCGTCAGCTTTCTCTCTCTCTCTCTCTCTCTCTCTCTCGCTCTCTCTCTCTCTCTCTCCTCAAACCCCGCCCAACATCCAACAGCCTGCTCTTCCTCTCACAAACAAACACACCCCGAGATACACAGGGGCTGACGTCATCCACACAGCCTACGTCACCTCCTATCTATCTATCTATCTATCTATCTATCTGTCTGCCTGTCTGCCTGCCTGCCTGTCTGTCTGCCTGCCTGCCTGCCTGTCTGTCTGCCTGCCTGTCTGCCTGCCTGTCTGCCTGCCTGCCTGCCTGTCTGTCTGCCTGCCTGCCTGTCTGTCTGCCTGCCTGCCTGCCTGCCTGTCTGCCTGCCTGTCTGCCTGCCTGCCTGTCTGTCTGTTAAGATTCATCAGTTAATGAAAATCTGAATATTGTCTGTTTACATTATTTTACTCTCTTCTGTAGTTTTATTGAATTCTCATTGGACGACAGAAAGAGTAAACACCATCAACAGTTCAATAACTTCTCAAATAAAAGAATAAAACAGAGAAATATATTATAACTGTTATTACAACAGGGATGCAAAGTTTAGTATTCTTTTGTTCTATATTTCTTATGGCTGTCAGGGTGCTCCGGAGGCGCTCCTCCAGCATGTGGCGCTCTAGGCGACTATATGGCCTATGCCAAGAGCCGCTGTAGGTACCAGATGTGCTCGGGGTCCTGCACCTGCTAGTACAATATGAAGTTTTATTTGCGATATCGGGGCATAGTACTACACTTCCCACGATCATAGAGTGTTTCTGATTGGTTAAGCCTGCTGTTACCATGGCAATGTTTCCTGCCCCTTGGCGCCGTATGTCAACAGATAAGTCCCGGTAGCAGGCTAGCTGGTTAGTTAGCTAACAGGAAATGTACTAGCCTAATAACCTCATCATGTCGTTGATGTAGTTTATATTTTCCACAAACTACAAGATAGTACAACACTTACTAACAGTATAAAAACTATAACAACGACAAAAGTTTCTCTTAAGAAGACACGATATAATTCGCAATGGATTATGGGATGTGTAGTTCCTTGACTTTGGACGAAAATCATGTACACAGTCTTATCTTTTTTTGACATTTTTTAATGTTGTTTTGGTGACGAATTAAATGTCCTGTTGTCAGTGGGCGGTCACTGTTGTGTTCAAAGACCCGACAAAACCGTGAAAACTATAAACTCTTCGATCATGTTGTGTGACTTCACTAACAGGCGCAGGACCCCGAGTCGATCTGAACACCCGAGCTCATCCGGTACCTACACCAGGCCTGCTTATGGAGGGCTTTACCCTTTCTATCCCCAGTGATCATTAGTGATCACTAATGACCACTAGTGACCACTAATGACCACTAATGATCACTAATGATCACTAATGACCACTAGTGATCACTAATGACCACTAGTGACCACTAATGATCACTAATGACCACTAGTGATCACCAGTGACCACTAGTGATCACTAGTGACCACTAGTGACCACTAGTGACCACTAATGATCACTAGCGACCACTAGTGACCACTAATGATCACTAGCGATCACTAGCGATCACTAATGATCACTAATGACCACTAGTGACCACTAATGATCACTAGCGATCACCGATCACTAGCGATCACTAATGATCATTAGTGATCACTAGTGACCACTAATGATCACTAGCGATCACTAGCGATCACTAATGATCACTAATGACCACTAGTGACCACTAATGATCACTAATGATCACTAGCGATTTCTAGTGATTGGAATCATAGAAATCTTCTCAAAAACAAAGATGTTCATATTCACAATTTTATACATCGTGCGAAAACTTTTACGCAAACTCTGTGGAGATAAATCCATTTCTTAGCGATTGAGTCCATTTCAAGTGACTCTGGGTACAAGAGAATCGATCCCCCTCTTATTATGTGATGGTTCCAAAGATGATGTTGCCCGATGCTCCGGTGGCGTGAGGCGTGTTCAGAGGGATCGTAACCTCCCCGATCTGCACGGATGACGATCTGGGCCGCCCCCGATTTACAAAATCCTGCTGTGTGGAGAGAACGCCGAGGACGGAACAATAGCCAATCAGGAAGCAAGCTAACTGAAGCAGGAAGCACAACTGACATCACCATGGCAACGACAGCAAACGAGAAGCATAAAGTCAGACGGTCGTCGAGTGTTTCTACACCTGAAGACGTGGCGAGCAGTGACAGAAAGACGGAAGGCGTCTCAGCAGACAGCGAATGAACCACACGTGTTCACTTTACACAAACAACAAAAGTTCAACTTCTAGATGGACCGTCGGCGAGCGGTCATCGCTCTAGTTTGTCCGGCTCCGTCGCCCGCCGTCGGCCTTTGTTTGGCTGTTTCGACATCTGCGTCAGTGGTCGATGAGACGGATCTCTCTGATTGGCTGTTGGGAGGTTTCATTTCTCTCCAGCTCTCCTCTCAGGTTCAGGAAAGCCCCTTGAGCATTGTCTCCTCCTCCTCTTCTTTTCTTTTTTCACTAAAAGACCAAGAGCTGACAACGCCAGCGCCATTTTCACCTTTTAATCAGACATTATTCTCCATTAGTAGACGACCTATAATACGAGTGGTGACCGACAGCGGGGTGAAAATGGTCTTCTTGTATCATAAACAACGGACTACCGCCCCCTGCTGGCATGGAGAGGTATTTCCTCTCACACATGTGCAGAACGTACGTGGTGGTTGGCTGTAGTCTTTGCGGTGTGTTCAAGTGCAACTTTTTGGCCAAGACGTGAGGCGACGGCACAGGCGTCACTAGTTCTTTGCCGTCTGCTTGGTGAGTCAGGGTCTTTAGGGAAAAGGGAGCCTTCAACACAAACAATGACAGCTTCTGCCAGTAGGTGTGGATGTTGAGTGGGCAGGTTTGAAAATGTTTCCTCACAATGATTTGAATGTATCGATATCACTAACTTCAAAGTAAGGCCTCTCTCACCTCTCTGCTCTCCTCGCTTTATAGACCGGCCCATTAACAAACTGGCTGCAGCTGGAGGGGTTTACGCTTTTCTCTTACAACAAAGAAATCAAAATGAACCCTTTAATCAACCTTATCTCATTCACTCAAATAACTGAACTTTAAACAATTCAATTACAACAAACTAAAAGCTCAAATATGCAAGAGGTGAAAACAGAGAAAACATTTCTCAGAAAAGAAAAACCCTACAGGGGGTTTTACCCCAGTGATGACATCATCAATCTTATGGAGAACCAGGAAAGCGAACACGTCTCCGCCTCGGTTTCTAATAAATCTAGAATCAGACAACAGGATGTGATGAAACGTCGTCCTACACGTCACACTAACCTTCATGTGTCACCTGAAACAGGTCAACACATTTCAATCACAGCTTCTCTGATGTGCACAGACTCTGATAGCAGCTGCTGTAATGTTAGCAAACAGCGCCCTCTGCTGGACACAGACACACAGTGATAAAGTCATTCAATGGTACAGCACACTGGAGCCCTGCTTATTCTGAAATGAGGATTACATCAAGACCAGCAGAGAATAAATATTTAACTTTAATTAAACGGTCAAAAAGATGAAGATTACAGATACTGATCATGTTTGTCTACAGTTTAACTTTTCATTCTTTTTTAATTCATTACACTGTGGAGGAAAATATCACAGAGCAACTTCAGAGTGGATAAGTTGTATTGGTGTTACAGTTTAATAGAAGAACAGAGTGACAACAAGGAGGAGGAAGTGTGGAGTTCAACAGGTGGACATCTTTATTCACCTGGTTCACCTTTATTCACCTCACAGACACACCAACTGTAGAAGGAAGATTTGAACCTCTCTGCCCTCATGAAGTTCAGATTGAAGGAGTAGAACTGAATCATCATCATCAGTGTTTTATTAAATGTTTAATCACACTCTTATCTCTAATGAAGGCTGTGACCTTTGAAACCACGTTGCCATGGTGTATTACCTGCCTGAGCCTGTCCCTTTAAGAAGGTGGCTTATGGGTAATGTAGGCGCTCGGAAGTTGTGACATATGAGTCTTCCGCTACGGTACGAGGGTGTGTACAGGTACAGGTGTCTGAAAATGAAGTGACCCGGTTCAGAAAATGTACACCGTCTCTCTTCCTACTTTGTGTATAATAAACACGGACTGCTGGTTACAAACCTAAACGAGACAAACAGCTTTCCAGAACTACAGTTAGGGACGACGAAGCTGACGAAAAGGTAACAGGTGAAACATCCTCTTCTATTTCCTGTTGACGGGACTTTTTACTTTCTCCAGCTGTGACGCAGTTTTGTTCTCCGTGTTGAAGGTAAGAGACAGTTTTACTGTTTTGAAAACTCTGTTTAATTCAACACAAACACTCCTCTGCACCAGCAGCAGAGATCAGCACAGACCAGAGGCCTAATTCTGCAGATCTATGTTTTAATCACAGCAGTGAAATCAGAGTGTGTGATTCTAGTAGATAGATTTATAAAGACAAACTCTGTCTGCTGTAGTTATTCTCTATGATCAGCTCTTAATGAATGTCTCCTTCCAATCAGATATCTGTGTCAGATTGATCTAACCAATGGAGATCCTCGAGTCTTTTAGGCCCCTAGGCAAGATTTCACAGGGGGTCCTCCAACCAGCGTTTATCATTATTATTTGATAATCTGACAGCCACTTTTTTATTTTCTACTGTTTTCTCCACAGCTGAAGATCTTTGACTGGATGTGACTTCAGCAGCTGAACTCCATCAGTGTTGTTGTTGTGACAGAGTGCAGCTCTTCCAGCAGGGGGCGCTCTGCTATGGATCAGTGTGAGGACACAGAGGAGGGGGTCCCTCCCTCTAAAACCTCTCTGTGTGAGGAACATGAAGCTCTGAGGTGAGATGAGGATCTCTAAGGGTGCATCTGAATTGTCCCTCCTATCTCCTTTCACTATCCACTTCACCTTAAAACGTCATGAGGTTAAGGAAAGATGTTAGGAGAAGTCATAAAGGATTTAGGGAAAGGAGATCTCGTTCTCTGACAATCCGACCACATTTCCACTAGGCCACGTCATTAAATGTGACGGACCGGCGGAGGTTAATGACGTGGGTCTGCCGTGTTGAAACTACAATGTTCAGATAATGGACTACAAAAAGATCATGTAAAAAACTTTCCCCTGTGCTTCTTACCAGTGAAATAATCCTGATCACCACGAGGTTGGGATTGAAATAAAAGAAATATAGACTACCAGACTACAAGTAAGAAAAGTGAAACCATCAGCTTCCTGTCCAATCAGAAATCAACATCAACATCAATATGATTGGATGAAATGAATTGTTACATTAATGTAAGATATAACCTACACATAATGTTTTAAACATATAAATGTACAGCAGCACAAAGCAAGAGAATGAAATATGTTGAATAAAACATCCTCTGATAAAAATGTCTCTTATCTTTTATCTCTTCACGATCATCGTTCATGTTCCTGAACGGTCGGATGGGCGACTTGCTTTAAATGTTGCGGCCACAAGGAATTGTGGGACGTCATATCTCATCTCCTTTGGTAAAGGATGGTCCAGTGTATCCTAAAGGAGGTTATAAAGGAAACATTGACCCACCTTTCCTTAGATTTTAGAGAATTCAAACGGCTCTTATCATGGCCGCCACTTAAACGCTTCCGGGTCATTTCACTCAGTTAGGAACCTTCCTAAGAAAAAATGAAAATTCAGACGCACACTATGTGTCCATGACTCTTCTCCATGTCCTTCACTCCATCATCATCACTGTCTCATCTGCTGCTCACAGTAACTAATAATGTTTGTTTGTATCAGGATGAAGAGACAGAGACCAGACTCTCCTGGACCCAGCTGTGTGTCCATGAAGAGTGACCTGTCCAAAGATCTCCCTCTTGACTTTAAAGATGGACGTCCTGCTGATGGAAGGTGAGATGTGAAAGTGAAGTTAATGTTCTGACTCTGTTGTTTAAAGACTCATATCTTGTCTCAGAGCTTCATGATGTGTTGTAGGACTCATCAGTTTATTGTTTCAGCAGTGACATCACAGTGTTCACCAGTCAAAGAGTTGAGTGATCAGACTCATCATGATAAACCATATCACTGAGTTTGTCTTTCTTTAAATAGAAATCCAGTTTACAGAGTAGCAGCTGATTTCAAAGATGGAGCTTGATGAGCAGAGGTCATATTTTTTAAACCATACTGCTGGGCAATAGTCAAGATTGGACAATATTAAAGCCTGGATTACCTGTTTAGTTAAGTTTTGTGTTCAAAATCTGGCACATCTTTTAATAACAGAAAGACCATTACCCATCTTAGCTACAACTTTATTTATATGTCGAGTCCATGGTAGTTGACTATCCAAGATCATTCCCAGCAGCTTAGTCTCTTGCACTTGGTCTATAGACACATTGTTTATACACAGATTTAAATTTGGTTCTCTGCTCAGAACATAATTCGACCCAAATATAATGCTGTTTGTCTTTGAGAGATTCAGGACCAATTTATTTTTCTTTATCCATTCAACCACTGATCGTAACTCTGAATATAAAACTGTGTTTAACTCATTGGCTGTGAATGCCAACATATATATAGTTGAATCATCAGTATACATTGAAATGTTGGCCTCATTTAAGACAAGTGGTAAGTTATTTGTGAAAATGGTGTAAAGCAATGGACCAACACAGCTTCCTTGTTGCACTCCCCACCTTACCTTTTTAACATCTGAATAGCTCCCAGTAAAAAAAACTGTTTGGTTTCTGTTAGTTAAATAGCTCTCCATCTAAGATAATGCACATGTTGAAAAGACATAACATTCTAATTTTTGTATTAATAATTTGTGATCAATAATGTCAAATGCTGCTGTAAAATCAAGAAGGACAGCTGCCACCATTTTACTCTTCTATTTCTCTCAGCCAATCATCAGTCATCTGAGTCAGAGCAGTAGCTGTTGAATGCCCTTCTCTGTATGCATGTTGAAAGTCAGTGGTTAAATCATTCAAAGAGAAATAGCCTTTAATTTGTTCACTCACTGTTCTTTCCATTATTTTACTTAAAACAGGCAGTAAACTTATCTGACGACTATTTGATCCAGAGAATGGTAATTTCACATTTTTGGGCAGAGGTATTATTTTGGCAATTTTCCATCCTTGTGGACATAAACCCTCACTAAGACTCTGGTTAATAATGTGACAAACTGCAGGGGCTATCAAATCAGCAACCATTTGAAGGAGTTTCCCATCAAGGCCATGAACACCTACTGCTTTATTTTTACAAGTTATTAGCATGTTTTCTACTTTACTTGTACTTTGTCAAATTTAAATTTAATTTTTTTTCCTCCATAATTCGATTTTTAATTAATAAATAAGATAATTCATGATCTATATTTTGCATGTTGTCAGGGAGGAGGTGGAAGGGAGGAGGTGGGTTTAAGTCTAAGGAAGCTGTTCTCATTGTAAGCAATCAAAGGTCAGTTCTGAAAGCTAGACTTCCTTAAATTCAGTATTTTAGTCTCTTAATGAGCTGACTTTAAGAATGTATACGTTTAATCTAAGATTAATAATTAGTCAAAACAAATTCACAGAAAAATAGTGAATTTGTCTTAAATGAAGGTACAACAAGCATTCTTAATTTAAACACTAACACTAATATAAGCTTTTCTAATACTAAACATACTTAATAAGATGATATTCTTTTAAGTTATAGAATATGAATTGTAAAGTTATTTTCATGTGGGGGACACAGAAGGAGTCCTTTAACCAAACACCAATCCTGCCTCGTTCCACGTCGACAGCCTGGTCAACATCTGTTTTCAGTCCACAGTCTGTCCCTCACCTGCTCCTGTTTCCCAATAAACAGTCTGGCCTCGGCTTGTTCATGGTTCTCTTTCAGAGGTCCAGCCAGTCTCCTGTTCCTACAGATCACTCTCTCAGGTTGTCCTTCTGCCCCCCCTGGTGGCCACTTGTAGTATCTTCATGAACATCTGTCTGTAGCTAGCCTGAGTTCTTTCTCTCTGAAAATGCAGGTTGGACTTCTAACCTTTATTGTTCCTGGTGTCATCTTTCTGAGCTGTGTTTATGTTTGAGTCTTCTTCTGTTAACTTTGATTCCATCAGTCTAAAGAATCTGAGGACAGACACAGTGTTGTCTGTATTCTGAGTGAGATACTGTTCTAATAGAAACAGAGAGAGCTGTGGAGAACTTCAGCTCTGCCTCCTGATCACTGATTATCCATCTGCTAGTTTGAACTGGAACAATCTGATTAAAAATGATCTTTGTTCTAAAAGCTTTCATTAACCAGCTGTTTGTTTGTATCAGGATGCAGAGACAGAGACCAGACTCTCCTGGACCCAGCTGTGTGTCCATGAAGAGTGACTGGTCTAAAGATCTTATTATTCACTTTAAAGATGGACGTCCTGCTGATGGAAGGTGAGATGTGAAAGTGAAGTTAATGTTCTGACTCTGTTGTTTAAAGACTCATATCTTGTCTCAGAGCTTCATGATGTGTTGTAGGACTCATCAGTTTATTGTTTCAGCAGTGACATCACAGTGTTCACCAGTCAAAGAGTTGAGTGATCAGACTCATCATGATAAACCATATCACTGAGTTTGTGTTTCTTTAAATAGAAATCCAGTTTACAGAGTAGCAGCTGATTTCAAAGATGGAGCTTGATGAGCAGAGGTCATATTTTTTCTAATTATCCCTCGGATCATTACAACAGAAAATAAAAGAATAGATCTTTAATGTCATTGCTATAAAAACAGTGAAAGGCAGTTTAGCAGCTCTTTGTCAGAGGCAGCACAGACAAAGAGCTCTGTTCTGCTTTTCTACAACTCTTTCATCCTCAGACATTTACATCACTCTCACTTCCTGTCTTCAGTCCATGTTCACCTCTCCCAGTACTTTCCTCCTGTTTCTCCTACTTCTCCACCAGAGGCCCTCAGAATACACCTCCTTCTCTTCTTTAAACAGCCCAGACCTTCCCCTCTATCCTACTCACCTGCAGCACAAAGAGAGAGAGAGACGTGACAAAGACAACAGCACCAACCCTCAGCAGGGTGGTAGAACAATTTACACTGACACATTTCAATAAGAAAGCTCATAACATAAGAGCCACAGTCATAACATGCTTCATTAACTACACTGAGTCCAGTATTCAGGACAAGAACACTTTTATAATCATCAGAGACAGAGGAAGGATTCCTGCTCTCTATGAGCAAACTTTAACTTGTGTCCTTTTTGAACTTTCTTGAATCCAGAAGTTCTCTAAGTGGTCTTATCCTCAAAATAAAGAAAACAATCTTGTTCCTCTGCTGAGATATGATAAACCATTGTTGTAGCTCCTTTCAGGTTCAATCTAGCTCGATGTTAACCAGAATATCTAATTAAGTCAAAGTTAGATATACTGTATTTTATTAATATAAGCTTTTCTAATACTAAACATACTTAACAAGATGATATTCTTTTAAGTTATAGAATATGACTTGTAAAGTTATTTTCATGTGGGGACACAGAAGAAGTCCTTTAACCAAACACCAATCCTGCCTCGTTCCACGTCGACAGCCTGGTCAACATCTGTTTTCAGTCCACAGTCTGTCCCTCACCTGCTCCTGTTTCCCAATAAACAGTCTGGCCTCGGCTTGTTCATGGTTCTCTTTCAGAGGTCCAGCCAGTCTCCTGTTCCTACAGCTCACTCTCTCAGGTTGTCCTTCTGCCCCCCCTGGTGGCCACTTGTAGTATCTTCATGAACATCTGTCTGTAGCTAGCCTGAGTTCTTTCTCTCTGAAAATGCAGGTTGGACTTCTAACCTTTATTGTTCCTGGTGTCATCTTTCTGAGCTGTGTTTATGTTTGAGTCTTCTTCTGTTAACTTTGATTCTATCAGTCTAAAGAATCTGAGGACAGACACAGTGTTGTCTGTATTCTGAGTGAGATACTGTTCTAATAGAAACAGAGAGAGCTGTGGAGAACTTCAGCTCTGCCTCCTGATCACTGATTATCCATCTGCTAGTTTGAACTGGAACAATCTGATTAAAAATGATCTTTGTTCTAAAAGCTTTCATTAACCAGGTGTTTGTTTGTATCAGGATGAAGAGACAGAGACCAGACTCTCCTGGACCCAGCTGTGTGTCCATGAAGAGTGACCAGTCTTTTGATCGCCTTATTAACTTTAAAGATGGACTTCCTGCTGATGGAAGGTGAGATGTGAAAGTGAAGTTAATGTTCTGACTCTGTTGTTTAAAGACTCATATCTTGGTTCAGAGCTTCATAATATATGACACATTGTTTTCTTGTGTCACAGAGTTCAACAGGAGAGCTCAGAGGTTCACAGAGATCAATCAGACCAGCAGAATCCAACAGACCTGGACTCCATCTTTATGGTCTGCTCAACACACTGTTATATAATTTACTATCATTACAATAATTTAATGCTAAGTTATTGTTCTGTTTAGACCAGCTGACCTTCAGACTGACAGATGAATCACATGTTGAGTTCTACCAGTTTATATTAAATATCCAGTGTCTCCTTCTGTTCCAGCTGCTGGAGGAGAACATCGTCACCTTTGTGAAGAACGAGCTGAAGAGAGTCCAGAGGGTTCTGAGTCCAGATTACCCAGAATGCTTAGAGAGTCAGAGTGAGGATGAAGAGCAGGGGCGAAGCTGTAAAGAGTATTTTCTGAAGATCACTCTCCACTTCCTGAGGAGAATGAAGCAGGAGGAGCTGGCTGACTGTCTGCAGAGCAGTAAGAACATTTTAACAGATTTAGTATTTTAGAAAAAGGACAAAACGGTTTAAAATTCCAAACTCAGATAGTCATGTGATCTATATCAGGATCTGTTCAGTGATTTCAGTTCTTTCTTTATTCAGGAACGTTTGGTGCAGTGCAATGTAAACTCAAATCTAACCTGAAGGAGAAGTTCCAGTGTGTGTTTGAGGGGATTGCTAAAGCAGGAAACCCAACCCTTCTGAAGCAGATCTACACAGAGCTCTACATCACAGAGGGAGGGACTGGAGAGGTCAATGATGAACACGAGGTCAGACAGATTGAAACAGCATCCAGGAAACCACACAGACCAGAAACAACCATCAGACAAGAAGACATCTTTAAAGCCTCACCTGGAAGAGATGAACCAATCAGAAGAGTGATGACAAAGGGAGTGGCTGGCATCGGGAAAACAGTCTTAACACAGAAGTTCACTCTGGACTGGGCTGAAGACAAAGCCAACCAGGACATACAGTTCACATTTCCATTCACTTTCAGAGAGCTGAATATGCTGAAAGAGAAAAAGTTCAGCTTGGTGGAACTTGTTCATCACTTCTTTCCTGAAACCAAAGAAGCAGGAATCTGCAGGTTTGAAGAGTTCCAGGTTGTGTTCATCTTTGACGGTCTGGATGAGTGTCGACTTCCTCTGGACTTTAAAAACAACGAGACCCTGACTGATGACACAGAGTCCACCTCAGTGGATGTGCTGCTGACAAACCTCATCAGGGGGAAACTGCTTCCCTCTGCTCACCTCTGGATAACCACACGACCTGCAGCAGCCAATCAGATCCCTCCTGAGTGTGTTGACAGGGTGACAGAGGTCAGAGGGTTCACTAACCCACAGAAGGAAGAGTACTTCAGGAAGAGATTCAGAGATAAGGAGCAGGCCAACAGAATCATCTCCCACATCAAGACATCCAGAAGCCTCCACATCATGTGCCACATCCCAGTCTTCTGCTGGATCACTGCTACAGTTCTGGAGGATGTGCTGAAGACCAGAGAGGGAGGAGAGCTGCCCAAGACCCTGACTGAGATGTACATCCACTTCCTGGTGGTTCAGTCCAAACTGAAGAACATCAAGTATGATGGAGGAGCTGAGACAGATCCACACTGGAGTCCAGAGAGCAGGAAGATGATTGAGTCTCTGGGAAAACTGGCTTTTGAGCAGCTGCAGAAAGGAAACCTGATCTTCTATGACTCAGACCTGACAGAGTGTGGCATCGATATCAGAGCAGCCTCAGTGTGCTCAGGAGTGTTCACACAGATCTTCAAAGAGGAGAGAGGACTGTACCAGGACAAGGTGTTCTGCTTCATCCATCTGAGTGTTCAGGAGTTTCTGGCTGCTCTTCATGTCCATCTGACCTTCATCAACTCTGGAGTTAATCTGATGTCAGAAGAACAAACAACATCCAGGTCTGAAGTATCAAGACCTGACCCAAGACTTCTATATCAGAGTGCTGTGGACCAGGCCTTACAGAGTCCAAATGGACACCTGGACTTGTTTCTCCGCTTTCTCCTCGGTCTTTCTCGAGAGACCAATCAGAATCACATACGAGGTTTGTTGACACCCACAGGAAGTGGCTCACAGACCAATCAGAAAACAGTCCAGTACATCAAGAAGAAGATCAATGAGGATCTGTCTGCAGAGAAAAGCATCAATCTGTTCCACTGTCTGAATGAACTGAATGATCGTTCTCTAGTGGAGGAGATCCAACAGTCCCTGAGATCAGGACGTCTCTCCACAGATAAACTGTCTCCTGCTCAGTGGTCAGCTCTGGTCTTCATCTTACTGTCATCAGAAAAAGATCTGGACGTGTTTGACCTGAAGAAATACTCTGCTTCAGAGGAGGCTCTTCTGAGGCTGCTGCCTGTGATCAAAGCTTCAAACAAAGCTCTGTATGTGTCCACATAACTATCCAGGTTTAATGTAGTTCTCTTTATTCAGAAATAACAACTATTGTTTTTAATTGCTTTCATTTGTGTTCTTCTGAATCCTCTTCAGGCTGAGTGTCTGTAACCTCTCAGAGAGAAGCTGTGAAGCTCTGTCCTCAGTCCTCAGCTCCCAGTCCTCTAGTCTGAGAGAGCTGGACCTGAGCAACAACAACCTGCAGGATTCAGGAGTGAAGCTGCTGTGTAGTGGTTTAGAGACTCTGCACTGGAAACTGGAAACTCTCAGGTCAGGACTTGTTCATGCAAATGTTCACCTTATCAGCTTGCATGTACTTACTGTTCATTTGATATTTTGATTGACTAACCAAAGAACTTCTCTGCAGGCTGAGTGGCTGTAACCTCTCAGAGAGAAGCTGTGAAGCTCTGTCCTCAGTCCTCAGCTCCCAGTCCTCCAGTCTGAGAGAGCTGGACCTGAGCAACAACATCCTGCAGGATTCAGGAGTGAAGCTGCTGTGTAGTGGTTTAGAGACTCTGCACTGGAAACTGGAAACTCTCAGGTCAGGACTTGTTCATGCAAATGTCCACCTTATCAGCTTGCATGTACTTACTGTTCATTTGATATTTTGATTGACTAACCAAAGAACTTCTCTGCAGGTTGAGTGTCTGTAACCTCTCAGAGAGAAGCTGTGAAGCTCTGTCCTCAGTCCTCAGCTCCCAGTCCTCTAGTCTGAGAGAGCTGGACCTGAGCAACAACATCCTGCAGGATTCAGGAGTGAAGCTGCTGTCCTCTGGATTAAAGAGTCCACTCTGTAGACTGGACACTCTCAGGTTAGTGTGCAGCTGATCCAGATTATTCCTCTAAGATCATTTTCTTGATGAATCATTTATCAAATGTTCCTTTAATGAGTGGTTTAAAGTTTTAGTTACTGTATGTTACCACATTAAAGCTGTAAAGCTCTGTGTGTGTGTGTGTGTGTGTGTGTGTGTGTGTGTGTGTGTGTGTGTGTGTGTGTGTGTGTGTGTGTGTGTGTGTGTGTGTGTGTGTGTGTGTGTGTGTGTGTGTGTGTGTGTGTGTGTGTGTGTGTGTGTGTGTGTGTGTGTGTGTGTGTGTGTGTGTGTGTGTGTGTGTGTGTGTGTGTGTGTGTGTGTAGTCTGTCAGGTTGTCTGATCACAGAAGAAGGTTGTGCGACTCTGGCCCCAGCTCTAAGCTCCTCCCACCTGAGAGAGCTGGACCTGAGCTACAATCATCCAGGAGAACGAGGAGAGAAGCTGCTGGCTGCTGGACTGGAGGATCCACACTGCAGACTGGAGACACTGAGGTACAGACAGACTAGAGGTCGCGTTAACCGAATATTCTCCGTCTTCTAACGGAATTTTTTGAACAATGACGAAAAACAATCTGAAGGTTTTGACTGATTAGAATCACTGGGTGTCCACCACTCCTTTCTAATTCTCACACAACTCTGTCATTAACCACATGTAAAGCACCTGCAGTAGACCTCCCAGTCCAGTTGGTGGCGAGTGTGCATAATTAATTAGTTATTGTCTTGTCCTGTAGGCTGACCTCACTTGCATGACTTCGTTGTCTATGGTTGTTTTCATAGCATGGTTAAGCTATCTGCATGATGGTCACAAACTGTTGAAACTGCACAAAACGAATCCAGGCACGAAAGCTAACTCCATGTTTCTTCCTATTAGGTTAACATTATTTAAACAATATTTAACCATCTGACTGGTCAAATTAAATGTTAAACAATGGAAGAAACACAATAAACACGACCCGAAACTCCCACTCTCACCCACTACCACCTGCTGCACATTGGATCAAAGCAGAGTCAGAGAACGCGAGTCCCCCATGCTACGTCATATGACGCCATGTTGAAAAAAAGAGCGTTCTAAACAGCTATACTGAAAACGGACACTTTCTCCTCTAATTTTTGCCCTTTAGTGTTGTATAACACATCAAATCAAACATTGACGTATTCTACAGCCTTTATCAGACAATGTTAAGTGTTCATTTATTAAAAATGTAACCTGCAATATGCTCTTTAAATTTAGACAAAATGTCTTGTTATGTTAAAGTTTTGTTTGAATGTATTAATTAACGTAGTTTTAAAAAACGGTATTCCACAATGTGTAACTGTGACCGGAAAACAAATGTTGCTCCGTAGCTTTATTGACGATAAAAGTGACTTCACAGGGTCGGTGTTGATTTTTCTCCTCATGCTCTTATAAAATTATTATCTGTAATATTGTTCTGCAAATTAAACGTAGCATGTGATCGACTTGTTTCTATAATCATATGCTAAAATAAATAAATAGGCAATGTCTCATTATCATAAAAATATACGAAATGAAAATGAGAGATCGTTATAGATTATGATGGAAAATGTATGACAAGAAAGTCTAGCGCAACCTCTGAGACAGACAGACACACAGAAGCTGTCTCACTGTTTCTGAATGATGAACTCTGCTTCTTGTCTGATGCTGGATTTAAATCTAGATGTATAAAGTAGCTTCTGATCTGGTTTCTTCCTCCAGGTTGGACCATGGTGGACTGCACAGACTGGATCCTGGTCTGAGGAAGTGTGAGTGTGTTTTCATTTCTCTTCATCAGAACACAGCAGCACATGTTGGATGAGGGCTGGAAGTAACACAAAGTGATGATAAAAGTGAGGGTGATGGAAACTCATGAGAGTTGAAATAGTAAACAATAAAAAATATAAACTGAAATAAAAGTGATAATCCAGAATGTGCTGAATGTGACCTCTGAGGACAGAACAGTTGGAGACAGCAGATGGTTCACAGCTTCTTTGTGCTGCACTTTGATTAGTCAGACTTTATTCACTGCATGTGTTTGTTGATTTGGATCTCCATTCATCCTGACTGCCATGGTAACTACATTTGAACTAGATCAGAAGTGGATTATTACATTTCAGTGCCAAACATCATTCAGTGCTGAATATGAACTGTAAGTTTGATTGACTCTCAGTAAGTGTCAGTAAAGTTGTTGATGAATGAACAGATGATAACCTGCAGCTGTGTTGTGTCTCGTTCTCTCCATCAGACGCCTGTGAGCTGGAACTGGACACAAACACAGTGAACAGATACCTGAAACTGTCTGACAACAACAGGAAGGTGACATATGTGGAGGAGCTTCAGTCATATCCTTATCATCCAGACAGATTTGAAAACTGGCCTCAGCTGCTGTATAGGACTGGTCTGACTGGTCGCTGTTACTGGGAGGTCGAGTGGAGAGGAGTGGTTGATGTATCAGTGAGTTACAGAGGAATCAGAAGGAGAGGAAACAGTTATGAATGTTTGTTTGGATTTTATGATCAGTCCTGGAGTCTGAACTGCTCTGATGGAGGTTACTCTGTCTGGCACGATGACGTAAGAACAAAGATCTCCTCCTCCTCCTCCTCCTCTTCCTCCTCCTCCTCCTCTGTCTCTAACAGAGTAGCAGTGTATGTGGACTGTCCTGCTGGCTCTCTGTCCTTCTACAGAGTCTCCTCTGACACACTGATCCACCTCCACACCTTCAACACCACATTCACTGAACCTCTCTATCCTGGGTTTAGGATCAGGTCTCGTGGTTCTTCAGTGTCTCTGTCATTTGTCAGTCTGAGAAACTCTGCTGACTGAAGATCAGCTGACCCTGTTCACTCTGTTTCAAACTAATGAATTATTCTGATTTCATCACTTTGATTTGAAATATTTAATCACGCTCTTCTTTCAACACCAGTTACACATATAATCAACTTATCCATCAGAACTAATAAATTCCCACTGGAATTGAAAACAGCAATTATAACCCCAATTCCTAAAGCTGGAGACCCTGACCGGATCTTTAACTACAGACCAATTTCAATCTTACTCACATTCTCAAAGGTTCTTGAAAAAACTGTTGCCAAACAACTTACAGAATACCTTGAAAGTAGTAACCTTCTGCACCCCAAACATTTTTGTTTTAGTAATCATCTCATCTTAAACTATGATAAATCTGTCTGTGTTTTCTCAATAAAAGTATAGAAAGAGACAGAAGAGGTTCATGAGTTAAAATGTTTAGGTATTATTTTAGATTCTCAGTTGAAGTTTCACAAACTGGAACAAGTTATGAAACTGTCAAAAGAAATGTAAACTGTTTTTGTTTAGTCAGAAACATAGACCGCTTAAAGCAGCACAGCAGTTTATGCACGCCATGATTTTTGCTCATTTATTTAAACTGTATAACTGTTTGGGGACAGGCCAACCAAACAACCATTACACCTATCAGGTCATTATATAAACATGCTCTGAAAGTAAAGGATCAGAAATCAGTCAGAAGGCACCGTCGCATCGCTCTAAACAAACACAACATACTGAGTTTTGACAGTTTTGTAAACTTTTCTTTTTTAAATCTGATTTTTAAATGTGAAAACGTCTTTGCTCCAGAAACTGTCGGCTTGTAAACAAACTGAACACCGAAACGCAGAACTACATTTGGTCAGTCATCTTTTTCAGTAAGGGGAACACACCCGAGTAACACATTATCATCTGAAATTTAAAAGAACTGACAGAGCTCAAGGTTTTTAAGACACAAGTAAAACAGAGGCTGAAACTGATGCAAGTTTGTGAGCATTGAACGTTTCCTCTTAGAATAATCGTTTTACTGTTTGGTCTCATTTAGTCTCTTGTTTGTATTGTGCTTATAATGTTTCTTTATTTGTATAGCATCACAGCTTCTGTAATTCTGTTTCAATCCTTAAAGCCGAGACAGGGACAGGAGTAGCAATTAGCCACGGACAGAAACTTGTATGCATGGCATCTACTTTGTATTTAACATGTGCACCAATGTTTACTGCATGTGTTAAATATAAATAAATGTAACCTGCAATCCTCAGTGATATGTAACATCTTAAAGAATAAACACTTCTTTTATATTTGAATGATACTGTAATTGTACTCTTATTGTCTATTTTATATTTGTTGGAGAAAATTGTCCAGTTGTTTAATCCTGGTTTGGGACTGAAAACCTTCTGATGTGAGTTTGAGATTTTATTTTGTGCACAGGTAAGTGATGTGTGATTTATCTAAAGCTCCACAGTGTCTCAAACTCACTTTTACAAACACTTTCTCCTACTTAGTAAGTGAATATCACAAAAAACTGGGAATTCATTCCTTACCAAGAAATGTCTTCACAGCTGTGTTCATGAAGGTTTCTTATAACACGTATAAAAAGATTTAAAGTCAACTCCTGTAGGAAAATCTGTGAGAGCGTTTCAAAGTCAGGGTACCCAGAACCTTATTGGTGAACGTTAACCTCTGCCTTAGGTAGCCTGTGAAGAATCAAACTAACTTTGTTTTGTACAAAATCCACTCGTTGGAGGAAAAACAGCCACGCCCACTTTTACATTAAAATAAGTTGTATTTGTGGATTTCAGACTCTACATCAGTGGTTTCCAAAGTGGGGGTTGGGACTCCTATTGGGATCATGAGACACTGAGAGGGGGGTCGCGAGATGCCTTCCATAACAACATTAACATCAAAACTGATTTAAAATTGCATATTTTATCCATTATTGTGAAATAAAATGAAAAACAAGTAGTATGATTTTAAATATAAGTACTGTCGTTCAGTCAGATTTATATTGAAATGAGAGTGATGTTTAAATAAATCCTTTTTTGTTAGAGAAAACAGGATCTCATGACTTGGTCAAGCAACAAGTGCTTTCCAAAATGCTTTTCTACACAAGCTGTCTATTACTGTGAAGTTTTAAACAACAGTAAGTGATCTTGAAGAAGATAGAGAGCAGTTACCCTCTGTGTGTGTAACTGAATAATGTTCTGAGACATCAAGTCTTGTTAGTCTGTTGATATAACAGTACTAAGTGGATTTGTACAATTTTACTCAGGCATTACTATTTTAAAAACAAGTTATACCTTACTGTTGGGCCACACAGGCTTAGGACAGTCAAACAATGGACTTGGGCCTGCACCTCTGTAAAAGCCTCATTTGAGTTATTCACTGAGATCACAAAGAGGCCTAAAAGGACTCTTAATCCCAGAATCCCCTGCGGTACTTCACACCTACGCGTGAAGTAAGGGGGGACCGGAACCTCTCTCTCCTCATTGGAGGAGACCTGAGGTAGACCCCCCATGGAGCAGGCCAGGCTACAAAACTCCAAGACTTCCCTTGTTAGACCTCTTTCACGCGCTGACTTCTGGTGCTCGGAGACCCAAGAAGATCTCCTGTTTCCTGCAACAATCTTCCTTTGTTTTAAGTTTTTTTGGCGCGCAGGTAATCCGCGGCCGGCAGTGTTCTAAATTCCGAGCTCGGATTGTCCAGTGAACGCATCTCAGTTTCTCGGAGAGCGTCAGACTATAACAGATTATCAGAAAGATAATGGTCTTATTCCGTCCTGCAACGAAAGGACATCAAAAGGACATCTTTCCACTCGACGGAGAACCAACGAAGCCGCTCTCGCCGTAAGGGACCCTCGCCGCCATCAGACGCCTCTGCACCAGGACGGACAGAAGATCTGCTCCATCGCCGGACTCTTTTCCTTTCACCAATCGCGGACAAAGCGATTCACAAGTGAGGCTTAATTAGGTCTGGGCAGAATTAGCTTTAGAGAGTGTTTTTAACAATTGTGGATCGAAGCAGAAACTGTAATTTTTATCTTTGTTGGACCGCTGCGTCCTGAGTTTTACCTGTTTAAAACTCTTGTTTTTGTTTCGGACCGCTGCGTCCTATATGTGTTTAGTGTAACAGCGTTATAACCGGGTATTACTCTTCTGATCAGAAAGGCCAGTGTAAGCCGTATTAACCTGAATTCGGCTATTGGTTTGTTTCTGTGAATGAAGGGAATTACTCCGAGTTGTGGCGCGGGAGTCGGACTGTGATCCGGCCTCTTCAGGCACGCATTTCTCTTTTATTCTCTTTTATTTCCCCTTCTACGAACATACACATACACACATATTCCTGTGTAAACGTACATCTGTAGACCAACTCCACCACCGCGCCATTACGCACAGAGATCTGTACACTCGCGGCTATCCAGACGCATCAGAGACACCGATCGTGTAGGGCCGAACTCAGTCTCTTTTAGACCCTAAGGCCACATTTAGGCCTTTGTTAGGTGTGCGCCATCGGAAGGGCGACCACGTGGGACGAAGTAATCTTCCCCCCCCTTTTCTCTCCCTTTCATCCACACGCGCATGCACCCAGGTCTTCGTGTCGTGAACGACCACGTGGGTACGAAGCCATCTCCCCCCCTTTCTTCTTCCCCCTCTCTCTCTCTCTCTCACACACACACACACACACACACACACACACACACACCTACATTCACACCCCTTCCACAAGCCTTTGCTTGATAATGTTTGTTGCTTAGATTAGTTTATAATAGTTATTTGTTTAATTAAGTTCATTGATTTTGGATTGATGTTGCTTTGTTTAAATAAATTCTGTTATAATTTAAGAGAGCAGTTGTTTGTGATTACTGGTTTATTTGCATTGTGATATAAGCTGGGTGCGAAGGCTTTGTGTACGGATTTCACGCCTTCAATTTATTAAATATAGTTATTCATTATTAATAATATTAGTAATTAAATAACTAATTTGAGACTGATTTGAGTGATATTTTGGTTATATTTACCTGATTACAGGTTGGTGCCCCAAAACGAGATTAAATATAGTTTAATGATATTTTATTTATATTATTAATAATTAAGTATAATTATTAAAGAATATAACCAAAGTTGACTTGATACAACCCCAACAAATGGTGCCCCGTGTGAGGCTTTCAATAAACCAGCTTTATTGCACTGTTAATGCACAGCAATCCAAACTTAAATCCTAAAAAGTAGCCTTCTGAAGAAAATGATATTTTCTTTAAATTTTTGTGGTTTAAGCAAAGCAGACATCAAGCTGTGGCTTAGTTGTGTTGTATGTGTTAGTTAATGGTTAAAGCCATAACTGTTGTCCCCTTTGGGTCCATACAACAATTGGACATAATTATGCAGCTAGTGTGACTTTATCAAGGAACTTGATTTGTTGCATTAATCTAGATTTTGATCCTGAAGTATTCTACTAAAGGATTGTGGTGCTCCTTGTTGTTTGAGAGCCATTTGGCCAGATGAGAGTGTAACCTCATCATTGTTGCATAGCCAGCTGTCTGAGAGGTGTGAGTTCCTCCCTTCCTTTGAGGACTTGAGGTGTGAATCCCCTCTCCTATCTTCCAGGATAGACTGCAGTGATCAGTTGGGAAACTTAGATAAGATTTGCTCTTGTGTACCAAGACCCTAGGTGAGTCGGGAGCTGAGACTCCTTTTGGATCAGACGACGCAGCACTGCAAGAAACTGCTGCCGGTCTGACGAACCTCTCCTTAGAGGAGAGTGTCAACCTATATAGCTAGTCAATTAGCATTAGTGATAAGAAGTTATAAGAGCTAGTTGATCTTGTCAACCACAGAGCCAGGCTCACCCCTAATAAAGACAGAATGTATGCAGAAGACATACATCAACTATGGGCCAAAGCTCACTATGGATCAGATGATCCACCCCTTCAAGACATAGTTGCTAATCTTATCCACCTCCCTATAGAGCAGCTCGACAGCCTGAACTCCTACACCCTCAGCACATGTGAAAAGAAACTAAAGGGCTTGGTTGAATATGCAAATCAACCAACTGGGAAGCCAACACGTACAGTTTCAGATGTTCTAGGTGAAATTCTCCTCCTTTATCAGCGCAAATCAAATGTGCAGAATGAGATACACCGGGAACAACTAGCCCGGGTACTAGAAGAAGGACAGATCCTGTGGGACGACTTCGAAAGAATGCAGGATAAACTAAAGACCTTGCAGGAAAATTGCCAGGCCCTGCAGGAGGAGAATAAAACACTGCGTGAAAGCAGCAAACTGGCCGAACAGAAGAAACGAAGTGACACGGTACCCAGATTTCAGGATAGGCAGATAATTACTGCAGCCCCCAGATCAGCTGAGGAAACCTCAGACGAAGGATGGGAGACTGAAACAAGCCCCTGGAGGAGGGAGACAGACATGTTGCAGGATCTGGAGGAGAGGGGAAGGCACCGCCGGGTCGACCCAGGCACAAAAGCGCCCACGTCCTCAGACCACCCGGTAAAGAGCTGGATGATTAAAGATGAAGGGCCCCCGCGTTCCGCAATACGCTTTGAGCGAAGAGAACCCTCACCCCGCAGGAGGAGAGGCTTTACTCCCCCTAGAGACAGGGAGGAGACACGGGCCCAATTGGGCACCGAACGCTACCTGTCCCACGATAGACGGCCACGTCTGAGCCGAACACAAACCCCGCCACGGTTACAACCCTACTACCGTGACAACCACAGAGCTTACGATTCGTCAGACGAATCGGACGACCCTTGCCAGCCTTCGGGTCAGGGCCTGCGAACCAGGCAGATAGAACCTCAGGCCAAAGATCTGAAGCGTTTTGACCCAGATAGCCCAGATTCAAGTATTAACGACTACCTTAGAGAAGTTGACCATTGTCTCCTTGACCTGCCTCATGCGTCCTCACATGAAAAACTGAAACGGATCTGGAAGACTACGGCTAGGAGTGTCCGTGATTTCATGGGGACACTCCCACCAAAGGTGACACCCTTTCACACCTTCACAGGTTTGAATCACCACATAGGAAGGGGGGTGACTTCTCAGCCCCCAGAGGCAGAGAAAACACCAGGCCCCCTCCTGCTACCTGTAGACAAAAATTCACAAGTGAGGCTTAATTAGGTCTGGGCAGAATTAGCTTTAGAGAGTGTTTTTAACAATTGTGGATCGAAGCAGAAACTGTAATTTTTATCTTTGTTGGACCGCTGCGTCCTGAGTTTTACCTGTTTAAAACTCTTGTTTTTGTTTCGGACCGCTAACACCCGATTGCTCCCTCTGGTTCGTCGGCAGTGTGTGAATGTGTATGAATGGATGAGTTAATACTGACGGACTCTTCCCACAGCGGCCTCTACCATCAGTGTGTGAATGTGTATGAATGGATGAGTTAATACTGATGGACTCTTTACTCAGCAGCCTCTACCGTCAGTGTATGAATGTGTATGTGTGACCTGCGGTATAAAAGCGCTTTGAGTAGTCCGAAGACTCAACAAGCTGAAGTCCATTTACCATATAAAGACCTAGTACTGACTGCATGGATGGTCGGTTACTATTTGAGGATTCACGGTAGTTAACATCAATTTCACCTCCAGTGACTAAGTCATTTTTACTGTAGCTCAAAGTTTTCCCTACAAAGTTCTTTGTTAGATTGTATGACACATTGGGACTTTTTGTTTCTGCAGCCAATGAAGATGCAGATGGAGGCTGATAAAATGACGAGTCAGTGTTCAGCTGGGACAGGTAGATGTAGGAGAGTCAGCAGCAGACCTCGTAAACCTCCAGATGGGATGTGTTAACAAACTTTCAAAACAGCATCACCTAGTATAACTCTGATTTCTCTCTACACATCCAAACTGTCTGCAGCTCTCCCAGTTGATCTAGCATTCGCACAGAATCAGCAGTGTTGATGATTCTTCCACCTCAGATTGTTTTATAGATTTTTCATTTTCTCTTCCTACTCTGCGATTCTCTTGATCTGATTTGAATTGTTCCGTCTAAATCTGGAAAGAAATACATCTAAAAAACTTCAGCTCAACTGGACAACTGGATTGAATATTGTTTACACAGAATCTTTGGATTCCATCATGTTTTTAGGTTTTTCAGTTCTCTCTTCAGAGAAATGAGCCACCTCTGCTCTTTGTGATATTTGTTTGATGACGTGCTTCTTGTTAATATTTGATTTTTCTTTTGTATGTATTTCCTGATAAACCTTTGGAAAGTTCTCAGGCACAAAGAGAGGACCCACTTCATGTTAAATGTTGAAAAATATGCTTCATGATGCTGTATTTTGGATTGCCGTAGAAGAACACCTGAACCTCTCTGTTCTTAGACTCTGGACTAAGAAAGGCAGAACTTTAGGATAGGACAACAGAGAGGGAATCCCTCCACTACAAACTGCTGACGTGCATAAAGTGAGAACATCACGTTTACCTGGTGAGAGCTTGTAATGTTTTTATCTCCACAACTCATTCACAGGTGTTCCCCCGGTTGCTTCTCTCTCTCTATATTGGATATATAGCGAGTGTCGGTGAGTTTGAATTGAAGCGAACCTTTTGGCAAATTTGAAGTCAATTCCTTCAGCTTTTTTTTTTTGACAGGTAAAAAGAAAACGTGCGATATATCGACGTACCTCCAAAAAAACACATAAAACAGAGCCTCATAATGTAAGCTGTGTGCCTTGATAAACTGTGCAGGTCAAATATAATTACTGCTGCTTCTCTGCTCTCACAAAGCCTGAAACTTATTTTGAATATTATATACTTAAAGTGATACTTCGTGTTTTAATTCTCTGACTGATCAAACTGTTCACACATTCAGAAGTTTGAATGTGATCGTTGGGTAAACATTACAGATCATGAACTCCTCTCCATAAAAATCTGTATTCATGGTGAGATAACATGAATGATATGATGAGTTGAATAACTGAATTAGATGACAGGCTGTGCTGGATTTATTTTAGTGTTTGATCAGATAGAGCAATGGGCTCTGTGCAGTGATTTCATTTAGGTTGTGGGCTTCTTCTTTGTTTACAGGACAATCATATCTGAATTCTTTGGCATTCATTTCAAGCATTTCTTCTGCCATCTGAAGTCTGTTATAATAAACAATCTGAACACATGAAACAGCTTTGTCACCTGCTTCCCTGTCTCTTTCCCAAGCTCACACCTTCTCTTGCTAAGTGACAGACGTGAGCTTCAGCTCGACCTGTTTACATTTGAAATCTGAGCTGAATCGTGACAGGTAAATCCTGAATCAGTGAAATATTTTTCATGTTGACCAATAACCAGAGAATCTTTAAGGGGACATTGTTGGCACATTGTTGATCAGGATTTTGTCGGATCGATGGTATCGGGCTCTTAGTTCATGTATTCTCTGTGTCCTCAGATCTGAGTTGGTAGGATTGCTCAAAAGATGTGTGCTTTGTCTTGCAGTGATGTTTGACATTGTTGCATTTAACAGTTGCAAGGATGTTGAAACATACGAGGCATATGATGTATTGGACCTCAGCCATGCGTGCTGGACAAAGGACTCAGGCCTGTACCGCAGTTCTCAAGGCTGACTAGAGTTATTCTGGAGGGAACTATACAAAGGGGTCTTAGCCCAGCACCCCCCAACAGCACCTAACAAATAGGTGTGAAAAGTGTGTGTGTGTGGGTGGGGGTGTCTGAATTCTCTATCCTTGTTGGAGGAGGCCTGAGGTAAACCCACAGGCAGTCCCAGTCCTTAAAAGCAATCGCCTCGCATTGCTCTTTCTCTTCAAGTGTGGTCTGCCAACACCAGAGGATTCCCTCTCCCATATGATGGACTCCAGCATTTGAGGAGACAAACCCTTTCCTGCTCTTGACTTACATAAGTTAAACTCCAGAGCTGAGGTTGCTCAATCTAGGTAGCTCTTCACATGCTGAATTCAAGCATCAGAGGATTCAGCTGACTACTTCCACAGAGCTTTGGGCGCAATCAGATGCTATCAGGTTCGAGCAAAAGGAAGAGTTTCTAACCCTATCCCTAACCCTGATTTTTCTTAAGACGTCATTGAATGCAACTGGATAGGAGCGCTGAAGAAAGCCCACTGATCCCTGAATCCACAAGGACACATAAAGATCTCGGCTCCTGCCACCAGAAAGACAATAGAGCATTGCTCTTGTCTCAAATCTGAATCCCGTTACCCTCCTCCTACATCTGCCACAAAGGAAACCTGCCTGAATCTGTTGATCTGTTAATTCAACAGAGTGACGATCTAACCAACTTTGCAACAATCACCAGGAGTTACCCCAAGTAAGAGCTTTGGTCTGGGCAGAAATAGTTTCAGAAATAGTTATGTTTCTTTTATAACCACTGATAATTATGCATCATTGTTGACGTCACATTCTGTTTATTATCTGTTGTAAGCTGCTGCATTTGTTTTATTGTAATGAACTGCTGTGTTCGTCTATGTGTTTAATGCTATGCTAGTTTACCTTCAGTCAACAGCTTTCACAATCAGAAAGACCAGTGTACCCGCCGTTGAATCAAAGTCCGGCCACTGGCTTTCTGGTGTTTAAGTAACAGTTACTGAACTCAGCTCAGAGAGCTCAAACTATTTCAAAAGGTAGCCACACGGCTTCCTTTGTTGTCCACCATTTTGTCACCATGTGGCGAAGCGTTGTCTCTCTCCACCATCTTGTTTTGTCTCTCTCTCTCTCTCTCATCCACACACACACACACACACACACACACACACACACACACACACACACACACACATAACTACACTTTTACACCTCATTCACAAGCCATGCTTGATAATGTTTGTTTGCTTAGATTAGTTTATAATAGTTATTTGTTTGATTAAGTTCATTGATTTTGGGTTGATGTTGCTTTGTTTAAATAAATTCTGTTATAATTTAAGAGAGCAGTTGTTTGTGGTTACTGGTGTATTTACATTGTGATATAAGCTGGGTATGAGGGCTTTGTGTACAGATTTCACGCCTTCAATTTATTAAATACAGTTATTAATAATATTAGTAATTAAGTAACTAATTTGAGACTGATTTTAGTGATATTTTGGTTATTTTTTCCTGGTTTCAGGGTGGTGCCCTGAGTCAATTAAACATAGTTTAATAACATTGTTATTAATATTAATAAATAATTAAATATAATTATTAATAATATTTGACTTGATAAAACCCCCACAGTTTGAACTGCCCATGGGCGACATGAACATGTGACAGTCTGTCAATTCTTGATGAAAATATCTGTCTGCTTTTCTAATTTCAGAGCACACCATGTCGACTTTTCCCACGACTCATTTTAGCTGTTTTTACAAATGCACTCCTGAAAAACGTCTAGAAAATTTCAGGCCTGCTTCCGGATATTCTCCTGATCTGGCTGTTCAGATATGCACCTCACAGCCAGATTCCCTGTCAGACAGGAGGATGGGTGGGATGTGTCTTGAGGTAAGACATGATGTTAAAAAAACACATCGTAAGTAGTGGATGAAGCAACAGTCATCTATACTATGCTGTAATCAGAATTATTGCCTTTGTATCAAGGTTGATACAAAGGTTGATGTTAATGAATACACCAACTCTCACCCTAGAGACTTTAGGAAAAAGAGAGGGTGGGGAACTCACCATATTGTGTTGACTAGCACTGTCGATACAACAACCGATACATTTCTTTTTGCAGACGTTTTAATAGTTTTGTAAAGAATTGGGGCCAGTTTGGACAAAGTTACACCATGAGAGCATCTTCACAATGTGCTGTCTTATCTCAGCTGTTCTCATGCCATAGATGATGGGGTTGAAACAGCTCGGAAAGAACAGATACATGATACTGATGAAAACCCGAATGGCTGCAGGGAGACCATTTCTGATCCGATAGGACAGGAATGCTATGAGTATGATGGATAGACTGACAGTGTTGACCACAATGTGGGTCACACAGGTGTGGAGAGCTTTGACCCTTGACTTTCCAGACCTCAGCACAGAGCTGAATATGATGATGTAGGAGACAGCGATAATGATGAAGTCTGCCACAGGGATAAGGAACACAGAGATCAACCCCACCAGACTGTTGACGATGGTGCTTCCACAGGCCAGCTCCACCAAGGCCATGTGCTCACAGAAACAGTGGTCTATCACATTTCTGAGACAGAATGGTAATAATCCTGCCAAATTTACTGCAAGTGAGAGGGAGTGCAGATGGCAAAGTATCGGTCCAGGGCCATCCAAACCAATAACGAGGACGAGCCAATCAGAGAGATTCCCCTCCAGTCAAACAGGAAGTTCAGCAGCATGTTGGGAACAAAGAACAGTGGAAGGCTCAGATCCACACAGGCCATGCCGGCGATGAGGATGTACATCGGTGAGTGGAGGCTTCTCTGTGATATGATGACGTACAGCAGCAGGGAGTTAGCCAACAGTGACAGGATGAACATGATGAAGAAAGGGAAGAAGAGAACCAGCCTCAGGGCACCAAGTTCATTAAAACTGTTGAGGATGAAATATTTGTGAAAAGACTCATTTCCTCTTAGTGGCTCCATCCTCCCTCTTCTTGAAACTGACTTGTGCAGGTTTGAATTTGATCGTCCTGAAAACAGAGAAACATTGAAAAGTTATTTCACATCTCCACAGCTGCTGAGTCGTGTTTCTGTGAGGGACATTGCTGCGCTGGCTTTCTACAAACTCTGAATAAGACATTCAAAGTTACAAACTAGAGTATGGAGTGGGGGACCTCTTCTGCCTTTACAGTGAGTTTATCACTTTGGATCATATTCCAGTTTCTCTCTCACAGTTTTGATGAACCCTAACATCACATCCACACGTGCGACTATGAGGTGGCACTCGTCATTGGACTACACTGACGGAAGCTGTTCCAGAATGTGTCTCGCAAACTGCTGGAGCTGATCACACACACAAATATCCGTCTCTCCTAACAGTCTGCAGTGACCACTACATTAACACAACCACCAATAACACCACCTTTCAGAGTAACCTTCATTTCAGGTCGGGTTCTGATGACGGCTACGTTCAACAATTTTGCGGTTTTTATGTGTTAACTTTCTTTGTAAGGATTCTGGGTGTAGGGTCTGGATGGAGGGTCTGGGTGTAGGGTCTGGATGGAGGGTCTGGGTGTAGGGTCTGGACTCGACTAAAAGACGCCATGTTGGATTAAATAGTTTGTTTTATACGCTGTAGTAAAGACACCCTAACATATCAGATTAAAACAACCTGGATTTTTATTCAGACAAACGATGAATCTTTACTAACATGGCGTGATACGGACTGAATGAAAGAATGAGGAAATGAAAAAGCGTTTCTGAAAGAGGGCGGAGTCAGAGAGAAACTCGTTAAAGAAAACCTGCTCCTGACCAGGTGAGGTTCACAGACTCAGTTACCATAGTAACTGACTCAGAGGTAAAGTTACCTCTCTCCCTTGAACGGGCCTAAATTAGGCCCAGAAAACCCAGAGTTTCCCTTCTTTCAGGGTTAACGGACTCATTGTTTGCACACAAAACATGCTTACTGAAACAGGCCCCAGGTGCAAATCTTTATTCACCTTGTTGTTGTTGTTGTTCTTTTCGAGGGCTGCTACAATAAAACTCGACGTCACATTGAAGCCGTCCTCTATGGAGTGTCAGTATCAGCCAGCAGTGATTCTCCAGCTGCAGTGAGACTCGTTTGGCTGAAGGTTCAAGTCCCGACTCCCCACACAGAAACACCAACGGTTGAAGGAAGATTTGTTTATCTTATCATCATTTTCAGTGTTTTAATAAATGTTTAATCACACTCTTATCTCTAATGAAGGCTGTGACGTTTGAAACCCTGTTGCTATGGTGATAAACATCCTGTGCTATTTCCTGTTTATACATTATACTTTCACTTTCTCCAGTGGTGACACAGTTCTGTTCTCCGTGTTGAAGGCAGAGTCCTGTAAAATATTATAATCCTCTGGTTGAAGGTAAGAGACTCTTTTCACTGTTGTTCAGACTCTCTGTTTAATTTAAGTCTCAAAAGAGCTGTAAGCTAACAGTTAGCCCCCAGGTTCATTAGCTGCTCTTATTACAGTAGAAGTAAAGGGAACACGATGACTCTCAGTTTAGCACGCAGGCTATGCTAACATGCTAACGTGCTAACATGCTAACCGGACAGTTAGACAGCAGAGAGAGGAAGGGGAGTCTGTCCTCTTCAGACAGGACTGAGGCTCTCTGAGTGAGTTCAGTGTAAATCAAACAGTGTAATGTTGGAGCTCTGACACGAGAGGAGCTGAAACATGAGTCGGATCAAAGTTAAAGTTGGATCACTTTGACTTCTGTTGTTAAGATATTAGAAGTTAAACTACACAGTGTGAGTGTTGGACTATAATCTCATATATGAGCAGATTATTATCCCTGATGTGTTCATGTGACTGACCATCTGACATACCACGTACTTTCATGAACTGAGAAAGTTCACTTTTACCAGCCGGCCCCTAAAGCAGGGACAGCTGTTCATTGGTTGGTGGAGCTAGGTAGACTTAAAGCTGGACCAGTCAGGTCTTGTACAGAGTCAATATAAAATAACATGTATCTGAATGTAAATAAGGTGAGCACAGTGCATGAAGTAGAATCCAAACAGAGAATGATGATCAGAAAGTTCTCCCTCAGAGAGCCTCTCCATGTGTTCTTGTTGCTCCCCTGACCTGGCCTAGG
>NC_089205.1:30513408-30515629 GCF_963930695.1 Labrus bergylta
GTTCAAAAAACGAGACATATCTGAGAAGTTAGTGACCTCATGTACTCTCACTGTGGGGGAGGGGGATTTTTTAAAAAGTCATCAGATTTAATTTTATTACGTAGAACGGCTATGCCCATATAAGGGTTGTGGCTGATTTGATTGACAGCTCTGCACGCTGCATCTATCTGTCAGTTCAGCAGGTCAGGAGGTCAGCAGGTCAGGAGGTCAGGAGGTCAGCAGGTCAGGAGGTCAGGAGGTCAGCAGGTCAGGAGGTCAGCAGGTCAGGAGGTCAGGAGGTCAGCAGGTCAGGAGGTCAGGAGGTCAGCAGGTCAGCAGGTCAGCAGGTCAGGAGGTCAGCAGCTCAGCAGGTCAGGAGGTCAGCAGGTCAGGAGGTCAGCAGGTCAGGAGGTCAGCAGCTCAGCAGGTCAGGAGGTCAGCAGGTCAGGAGGTCAGCAGCTCAGCAGGTCAGGAGGTCAGCAGCTCAGCAGGTCAGGAGGTCAGCAGCTCAGCAGGTCAGGAGGTCAGCAGCAGGTCAGGAGGTCAGCAGGTCAGGAGGTCAGGAGGTCAGCAGGTCAGGAGGTCAGGAGGTCAGCAGGTCAGCAGGTCAGCAGGTCAGGAGGTCAGCAGCTCAGCAGGTCAGGAGGTCAGCAGGTCAGGAGGTCAGCAGGTCAGGAGGTCAGCAGCTCAGCAGGTCAGGAGGTCAGCAGGTCAGGAGGTCAGCAGGTCAGGAGGTCAGCAGCTCAGCAGGTCAGGAGGTCAGCAGCAGGTCAGGAGGTCAGGAGGTCAGGAGGTCAGCAGCAGGTCAGGAGGTCAGGAGGTCAGCAGGTCAGGAGGTCAGGAGGTCAGGAGGTCAGGAGGTCAGCAGCAGATCAGGAGGTCAGGAGGTCAGCAGGTCAGGAGGTCAGGAGGTCAGCAGGTCAGGAGGTCAGGAGGTCAGCAGGTCAGCAGGTCAGGAGGTCAGCAGCAGATCAGGAGGTCAGGAGGTCAGCAGCAGGTCAGGAGGTCAGCAGGTCAGGAGGTCAGGAGGTCAGCAGGTCAGGAGGTCAGCAGGTCAGCAGGTCAGGAGGTCAGGAGGTCAGCAGGTCAGGAGGTCAGCAGCTCAGCAGGTCAGCAGGTCAGGATGCTAACAGCTTGATCCGTCTGATTTCTCCTCTTTTTTACTTCGTTTGGAGAGTTTGTTTAACACATATCTGACAACATACATGGCTTGCTGTGCGGTTAACAGACCATCCAACAAGTTGATGCTTCAGTTTTTTTCCGTAAGTGATATAGTAGTGTTATATTTACTGCTTACTCATGTGTCGGTATTTATATTTATGTAGTCCATTATTTACGGTCAATGGTTTAGCCAGTCAATACTCCCATTCATGCTAAAGATGCTAATGTTAACATATCTAGCCAGGACTATTAAACTGGGGAAAAAGTAATTCTGAATTCTGACATGTTTAGTTCTGCTCGCTATCGTACTGAGAACAGCCGGTGGTGAATAATAAACCAATGAGCTGAGAATTTAGTTGATAGCGGAGCTCTCGTTCAGTACATTCAGAACAAGAAGAGGAAGAGAGAGACTCGGAGGCGGAGCTCTCGTTCAGTACGTTGAGAACAAGAAGAGGAAGAGAGAGACTCGGAGGCGGAGCTCTCGTTCAGTACGTTCAGTACAAGAAGAGGAAGAGAGAGACTCGGAGGCGGAGCTCTCGTTCAGTACGTTCAGTACAAGAAGAGGAAGAGAGAGACTCGGAGGCGGAGCTCTCGTTCAGTACGTTCAGTACAAGAAGAGGAAGAGAGAGACTCGGAGGCGGAGCTCTCGTTCAGTACGTTCAGTACAAGAAGAGGAAGAGAGAGACTCGGAGGCGGAGCTCTCGTTCAGTACGTTCAGTACAAGAAGAGGAAGAGAGAGACTCGGAGGCGGAGCTCTCGTTCAGGTACGTTCAGTACAAGAAGAGGAAGAGAGAGACTCGGAGGCGGAGCTCTCGTTCAGTACGTTCAGTACAAGAAGAGGAAGAGAGAGACTCGGAGGCGGAGCTCTCGTTCAGTACGTTCAGTACAAGAAGAGGAAGAGAGAGACTCGGAGGCGGAGCTCTCGTTCAGTACGTTCAGTACAAGAAGAGGAAGAGAGAGGAACTCGGAGGCAGAGCTCTCGTTCAGTACGTTCAGTGAACGAATCAGTCACTGACTGAGAGGGACACTGACTCTGACTCTGTCACATTGGTCATCTGTACCGTGCTGTACCCAAGCACGA